>NW_028301611.1:1818181-2121212 GCF_987345545.1 Pholcus phalangioides
TACAACTCACTAGGTAGTAAATTGCCTATGGCGATAGACCTGAGTTGTACTCGGTTTGAAAAAAAAAAAAAAAAAAAACAAGTGGGGAAGTGTGTGTGTGTGGGTGGGTGAAATTGCATGAGGGATCCTGCTGCTGGTTGGCTTGGTGTGGGTGGTGTGCTGGTCTTGGATGTCATTGGATTTTTCCACCGTGTCCCACGTCTCCTGAGACGGACCAGCTTATATCCCCTAGTGGGACAGAGCGGGGGTCACGGTTGGTCTGGTGGTGCTCCACGGAGCCCTTGGGGCTCCTTGTGCACTCGCCAGGTGCTCCGCGACAGCTCGAGAAAAATTTAAAAAAAACAGTAAAATTAAAAAAAAATAATTTTACATATTTTTAAATAGTAAATACATATCAGTAACTTTGATGGATAATTAAAAAATGGGGCTGCGCCATAGAATTTTTTTACTAAAAAGGGCTCCGCGAGTCAAAAAATGGTTGAGAACTGCTGTCGAAGTCACCAGGAGTCGAAATCGACTCGATGGTTCCTAACAACAGCACACTCTGTGTCTGGAAGCATATGATTCCTTGGAACTCGAAAAACGTATTTCATTCGTGCCTTATACAAAGCATTGACCATGCCCGCTTGCAAATTCGGATTTCCGGGATGTTGTAATACATTAATGCCATTGTTTCTGGATTGTCTCTTTTTTATATATCGACCTTGAATTAATTGCCAATGATTATCTTGTTCCGGGCGATGCGTAGTGTATTTAATTATCTGTGAATTACTCGTGCGTTTTGGTTCTCTGTCAACTGTAGTCTGCTGTTCTCATCAGTTTTGGTGGTCTCCGTTTCGAAAATAATCTGTGTGGGCTTACTGAAATAGATATAATCAACGTTTCTGAATATAGCAAATGAAATAAATAACTTGAGAGTATTGTGTAATTTCCGATAATTTTGCGGGGAATTAGTCGTTCCTCCATGCTTCTTACACTGCACGTATACACCTGATTACAAGACTGATGAATTGTATACGGAAGCTATAAAATACTTTCGAGTTCATTGTTACTTATTGAATTAACATCTCAAATGTATGTGATTATTGCTATATAAAATTTGAAAAGTCGTAACTAACATTCATGTTCATTTTTGGTTGCAGCAAAATTGTGTCCCCCTTGCCCAATCAAAAATGAACATGAATACTAGTTGCGACTTCAAATTTTATACATAGCAATAATCACGTACATTTGATTGTCATTGGAGAACGAAATACGATATGATTTAGTCGTAAACTCACATTATTTGGCTATTGTTGGTGATGTTTTGCGGGGGATTAGTGATACTTGACAGTTATCGGTGATATTTGGCGAGTTTTAATGGTATAAAATTAAATTGCTGGATGTTTGCTTTAACATTGATGTTCACCCTAGTTATCATGATATCCGATGCTTCTCTGAGCACGATAGTGCAACTACAATACTACTACTTAACCATACATGCCACAGAACGTGTGTTTTGAGTGTATGTGTGTGATTATTGACGTATCCATGTTGTTAAAAGCATGCTTGTTTCGTGTTTTACTGGGGCTACCATCTGCCTCAATATTTTCAAGTGGATATGGCAACTGCCTGATTTTTCATGTTACTAAAATATAGTGTCTAATGATCTCTGTGGAGAGATTTCTTCTAATGTGAGACTGTCATACAGCAGCTGGTCATGATATGTAGAATTTATGGATGGGGTATCATCTGTCATTACCGACCATTTTATACTATATAAAATTGAAGTCTGGCCAATTTTGCGTTTATTTGAAAGAAAAGTGATCAGTTTCAGATTCATCAGACCAGAATATCTCTTTCAGTATAAAAAGTACCGAAAAAGAATCGGGATTATAAAACTATCTATTGCGAAAAGCTATATTGCTAACATCAATTTAATCATTATGGCAACTTTATTTGGAAAAAATAAATCCACCTATTGCTGTCCATGCCGTACGGTCAATAAACACATCTTCAAAATCATTTTACATTGGCAAAAAGAGTTAAAATCATCTTAGATCTATCACGTCCATTCAGTCAAAAACGTTGTTTTCCTCGTTAATGTTCGAATAAGACCTTTCTCGTATTCATTATTTCTGACGTGCCGTTGCAGACTCCGAAATTTCACAGTCCATTACACACAATCTGCAAATCGGTGAACAATCACTTAGAATTCGGCAGTGTCCTTGATATTCCAGTCTAAACTTATTCCAAAACTCAGTGTAACAGTCAACATTCTCCAACTCATTAGACAGACTTCTCCACGGGAAGGGCGCTGCTGAATATTTTTTTTCTCTTAAAGTCTGAAACTTCAGTTGTATATGCGTGTGTTAGTTCTCTACAACATCCATATAACTATGTAAGTTTTAAACTTCGAATGATACTATAAGTATGTTTTTTTGTTGCTTATCTTTGTATGAAAGCGAGTTCATCCTTTACAGGACCATCCGTAACATCTGTGCTTATCCCAGACATCCAAATGACCCGGAAGATTAGGTTGGTTGGGAAGAGACTTCTCTCTCTAACCCTCTTAGAGCGGAAAAACAACACAGAATGTCGTGTGTTTTGCAAGGATTAATGGTTCTTTTCCTGAGGAAGGGTCCGTTCTGTATCTCTCCAGGAGCAGGATTTTATATATATTTTTGTTGCTTTGATGACCGTACCGGGGGGAGAGGTAAATGTAACGTGATGTATAATAGTTGTACGAGGCACAAACATCATATAAAAGAAGGGAAACGCATTTTTTTTCTAGTCCGTTCATTATTTTTTTTTAAAGAACTGATGTTTTTCCGACAGATATTTCTTTCGTACATGTTAACACTAATTGTGGAAATAATGGTCGAAAGGAAGAGGGAATTTTCCCGCTTGAACATACGCAAAATAAATGTATGTACAGGAGTTGGGTATAAAATATGAAGTATTTCAAGTTGGAAATCCGCTTAGGGTGGCGCCTAACAAGAATTCTTTTTGGTGTATTTCTGGGATACTTTTTCTTCTACTTAAGATCTGCTGGTGTAACTAACCCTCATGTGGTAAATACGAGGTACCGAACATTGAGCTCTCATCTTGATCACCTCGACTTCTCCACTTTGCTAGAGATATAGATCAGTCACCGGCAAAGCGATTGCTCAAGCGCATTCACTGATAAGTTAGTGTTTTTCCAGGATTAAATCAATAATTTATTTTTGAAATTAAATATGTATATAATTACATTAAGAGAAATCATTATAAATTAAAAATATTTCAAAAATTCGCAAAAATGAAAGTAATTGGAAAATTTGAGGGAAAAATGAAAGAAAAAATTATTTTCACAAAGCGGTCTTTTTCAATACAAAAAATTAGTTGGGATTTTTCGTCGGCAGATGACGCTGCACCTAAAATCAATAGAAATATGCCGGATTCCTCTAAAATACAGGATGTCCTATTTTAATAGCTCATTTCTGATTCTTTTCTCTGCTGCTGGCGGCTTACATAAGGTTTTCATTGCGATGTTGGCATCAGGAGATAAACTACTATTTGTGAAGTTTTATCTCTGAAACGAATTTTTTGCCGGCTGAAGCTTTACGAACGTTTCAGACGCAGAATAGATTGGAGTTGAGTTTTAGGGTCCATCTCCTCGTTGCTGACTTGCTGTTTTGTCTTTTCCGACAAAAAAATTTGAACAAATTTTTTTTTCTGCACCAGAATAAAATCTCCCGTGAGCGTAACTTTATCGCAAACGTCATTCAAATGTACCAGTTTTATAAATTTTTATTGAATTTTTAAACTATTTACGAATTTACACGCCATATGTTATAAAGTTATATAGGAAGAATATATAGAATATATGAATTATATAGAAATCACTTCGTTATAACGAAATTTCGTTACATAGGAATTCCAGGTTTTTCCATTATTCCTATGCGAACTTATCTGGGAGATTGTAAAAGCTTTCGTTAAAACGAGATTTCCGCTATAATGTTATTCGATTATAATCACCCTGTACATGTAAGACCGAAAGATAACCCACAGTGTAAAGGTGTGAAGAGATCTACTGTATATTCTCTTATCTACTTATCCACTGTTTTCCTTTTTCTGTTTGTAATTTTTTTAATAATGTGCGGTTAGGTAAGGCCAAGGCTACCAGATTTATCGCTGATTCGTCGAATAGGTATCCAAATTTGTTGCCAAGATCTTGTACGTGAAGGGGGGTTAATAAATCCACTCGCACATATTTCTGCTCACAGAGAAATATTCATTCCATCCCTATCTGAAATCAGTGAAACGTCGCTAACAAGAATAGTCTCGACAAGATTCTGGGGCAAAATATTTCCACGTTCGGCCGATATAATGCCCTCTATCTCAAGACTACGCATGTAAATCCGAAGATAACTCTAAATCCAAACCGTAGCTTTGCGAAGTCAACAAGGTATGCCGACTATTTCCCACCATGTCTAGTTCTGGACAGATACGTGTCTGAGGGTCGAAATAAACTGGTTAATGAGCAAACAGCGATTTCTATATCGAAATCCGGAGAATACCGGCGAGTTTTGGGGCCGTCTCCTCGGTAACGGATAGCAAATATGCGAGCCGATACCAATTGTACATTAGCACGTTTTTAGTTCGTAGGTTTTCCTCACCCGATGAGAGACGCTAATCTCTCTGGGTGTTTACCTCCCGATACATACATATATGCATGCCATAATACAGCGACGGCCGACGCTTTTCCACTCTCGCCGTGGCGTATTTTCTACGGCGTCGAGTTTTAAAACTGTAAAATTTGCGAGATAATTGGTTTTAAACTTGATATGCGTATTATGTATGGGAGAAAGGAGAATCTCTCTCTCTCTCTCTCTCTGCCGATTCTCTAATTAGTCTGTTCTTTTGATTGGTCGCTCGCAACGTATTTGCCGTGTAGAATTTGAATTATTCGTCGGGGAAATCACGTTTCGCTTTAAATTAATTATTTCGCGTTGTTTCGGAACACTCGTGCGAGATTCGTCGTCTCCTTTACGGGCATTTAACATTTTCCTCTGTAGGTGCGTGTATTCTGCAGAGGAAATTTCGTGATTTTCTAAGAATATTATTTCCCGTATATCGAAGCGTTCTATTACATCGAGTTCTAGACATTTCTATATATAATCCGAATACTAATAATATTTATCTCTTAAACGCACTAGCGTATGATCATGATTTTATCTGTCTGGTATCTTGTCCTAGAATTAAGCCGGATTATATTTTGTAAGAATTTCATAAGAACAGCCAACTTTTTTGTTCCACCTGCGTTACTGGGAGGCATCCTTAATAGAGATGAAATAATGTACATAGAATGGATTCTATGTGGTACGAGTACCCATGGTGGTACGCAACAAGCTATGTATACGTACAAAAAAAAAAAATTCCGACAAAATGTCACAAGTATTAAAAATTGGAACAATGCATAGGTACACAAGCCTAATACGCATATCTATTGATACACAAGCCTAATACGCATATCTATTGGTACACAAGCTACCTCCGTATTTCCAGAAGTACGTGCACGCATTTCTAGGAATAACACACTTCTAAGAGTATGCGTACTTGTCGTTCATTTCTGTTGATACACACGCTTCCTGCTTATTTCTAGGAACATGCACACTTGTCTCACACATTTCTAAGAGTATGCGCACCTACCACTCATTTTTAGTCGGCTTTCCAACGCATTTCTCTCGATACGCAAGCGCATCTGCCATGCATTTCTAGGCGTTTGTGCTTTTACAACGAATTTATCGGATTATGCGCATCTAGTGCACGCATTTCCAGTGGAATGCCTGCTAGGCATTGGAGAACGGCTCAATGTACGGATCGGAGCAACACGTTAAATAAAGAATTGCACCAATTTGTCTTTGAACACGTATCGGAGTTCGAGTAAGGGGTATTCTTCTCGTTATTGCGGGCATAGATGGCGTTCGCTTGAATAAAAGTTTTCTTAGATATTCAAATGGAGTCTTCAAAAATTAGAATTTTTTTATTGGCCACTAAACAGCTCGGGCAGCTACAGTCGACGTTGTAACTGGAATTCGCTTATTTCTAGGAGCTGTACTTGACATCTAAAGCATATAAATATGGTTATCTCTCTAATTTTATACAGTTGAAACTCCTGAAAGTATTTAGTGTTTTTCCTCCATGAGAATATATTAATATAAAATGTTTAACGTGCCACGTTTAATAAGCGTCTTTGTTTTCTTCAAAATACCCACACCATAAAATGCTCAAAGGACCAAGTTTCAAGCGTGTAATTAAATCTACTTGAGAGCGTTCTATAAATCAAAGTTGAGAAGTGTATGAAGTTATTGCGAAAATGTTTCAAGAGTTCTCTACCTGACAATTTCATACGGCAATTAAAAGAGACCAGTCAAAAAAACCGTTCCACGGTCTTTTTAAAGAAGCTATTTTGTTTTTTTTATAATCGACATCAAGTCAAGGAGAAAAGCATGTTTATACGTATGTAATGTATACAGTTCCAGGTAAATGTACGGAAAAGTCTTACCCACCTCCTGTCTTTGTGTTCAAGAATGAGCAAAATGAAAGAAAGGGATCTCGTGTGCGGGTGGGAAGGCCACAGACGGTGAGGTGGCACGAGTCTTTTGCTTTTGGAACAGTGATTCATTCTTGACGCTGCGGGATTTCTCACAAACAATTCCAGAAAATTCTCTTCCTTTTTCTTTTTTTCTCCTGTTCCGGGACTGCCCCACCTTTCCCTTCTCCTCAAGCAGCTTGATAGAGTGCTCTCGAGCAGGGAGAGAAAACGTAGAGAGCGTAGAAAAGGCCACGGAAATTAGTCCCGGAGTTGATGGCGGTATAGGGAGCAAACAAATATTTTCTGAACGTAATTTCGTAGGATTTCGATCCATTTGGTTTTGTTCTGTTTCCTATATCTCGTTCTGACCGAGAACTAGATACCAGAGTATGTGTTTACCCAAGCATACATCATTAGGAACCATGGTTCGGAAATTGTTACTCGGAAGTTCGTATTATCGGAACTCGTCTGTATAGAAACACCTATTCTTACGAGGATTGTTCCAGGATAATATTTCCTCAATCTCCGAGGGTATTCGGGAATAATATATACAGGTTGCGAAGGATATTGCGTCTAAAAGTTTGTGTTTGTGACCCAGTTAGAATGCATGTGGGTGCAAGTGCATAGAAAAGTCCATCGAAAGTTAAATAATATAACACGTTCTTATAGTTAATAATAAGCCTTTTCTAAAATAAAAACGACCAGAGCAATGTTTTTTCGTCTTCTCTCGGTTTATGGCCCCCCTTTACATGTTGGAAGATACATTACATTGCCATAAAACCAGAAAACGTTGTGCTTTTTTTGACAAGGCTTTTAAAAGCTACACCTAATTCAAATCAAAACGAAAATATAATCTAAAATTATCAGAAAGTTCAGAAGATAATTGGAATTATCTGTCGAGAGAGTTGTTTTACAGTCAACCCAATTAGCGCCCGAGTGACCCAATTAGCAGTAGATTGCAATATCGCGATATGGCCAGAGTTGTTTTTGGTAAAGTAGTAGTCAACCCAATAAAAGTTAACGTGTGCGATTCAACTGAAACGGGGGCATCCAAGAATAATATTCTCACTGGACGTCACCTCATGAGCAAATGCAAAACTTCTTATTTTAAATGCTTCAATGGCTGAACGGAGCAAGCCAAAAAATAAGCAGATACCGATGCAAATAACCCGAAAGATAATTTTGTCGCCGTTTTCAGTCAAATTGGCGTTTTGTGCCACATAAAATAATGATGTCATTTTGTATATTTGATCTTTTATGTACTCATTGTAATTTAGTGCAATACATTCTCTTGGCTGGCGCATAGATTTTCCTCCGATTTGTCAATAATGTCACACGCAAAGTGCGTATCATTACTCAAAAATTAGCGTCGTCAGAGGATTCCTGTGTAAAAGTCGAATTTTCGCCGAAATCTGTATCCGTACTTTCCAAGGACCCACGGTATACGAATCACTCACATTATGGTCTATACCATCGACGTGCATTTTGACAGCACCGTTAATCCAATATCATAGATGCACTGCGACGCTCCGAAATTGACAGTTCCGCTGTCTCTCTCTCTCTCCAACTTGGATCTAAATTTGGACCCGTTCCCTTCATCCTTCAGGTTGTTAATTTCAGAATATATATATATATATATATATATATATATATATTATTTTTGTTGTTGCCTCATTTTTTTCGCCGCTCTCTCTCTCTGTGAGTCCTTCGCCGCTCCTTTCTGTAGTCATGCCTCAATTGCTTTGATGTGGCTTCCAAGGAAGTTCGGTCCTCTAGAAGCTTTTGTATTTTTCCGCGTCGAAAAAGAGTCCTCTCTCTCTCTCTTTCTCTCCGTTTTTGGAGAGACGTTAAAGGTTTCGGTATACTGTGTGTGTGTGTGTACAGGATGGATGGAGGGTGAATAATACAACGTTTATGCTCTAGTATCACCCTTAATTAGAAATGAGTCTTTGAGAAAAGCTCCTGGCGTAGGAGAAGCAAAAGCCATGTCTCTGTCTCTCTCCTACTTCACTTCTTACCTTACCCAGTATGCGATCGACCAATCTCCTGCGTTGTTTTGGAGTCCGTTTTTCCCTTCATTAGATTCAATAAGCAATCGTTCGGCAATCCGGAAAAACGGGAAAGTAACTGGATTGATATTGAAAACATTTCTTCTATCTCTCTCTCTCCGGGTGGAATTTCACGTCCATTTAAACACCAATTATTATTTTGTTCGAGTTTTTAATCTCCGCTTGTGCTTTGTTTTGTTTATTTGCGGAAATTACTGAGATTCCTCCGCTTATTATCATTAATAATAAATTGATATTGGTTATACATTCTTGTTGTTTTTCTCTGTTTTGTTTCTCCTTTGGAGATCGAAGAAAATGGTTATTTCATTCAAGTCTGCGTCGAGAGTAAATTTTTCGCCGCTAATGAGAATGTCTCTTGAGGACGCGTCTTCGTGTGTTTTGAATAATTGAAAACTGTTCTCTTTGTCTATCGTTCTTTTGTGGTGAAAATTAGTTGGCATTAGGAATTTCACGCCCTAAAAAAAAAATTCCGTATCTTCTGGCGTGGTGAGTGTAGTACATGTGAATCATGATGGATGTTTCATCATGTAATATTCATGTCTTTTCCTGCGTGCGCGACTGCAATTTGGGTAATTAACGTATCGAGTTTTGTTCGGTTTCGTGGAGTTTGAAGTATGTCATCATTAGCGGGAGGTTTGATTTATCATTTGGTCTCTCCACGTGGTCACTTGACGAACTGGAGGGCTTGACTGCGGCCCCGATCTGTTAAGCCGAATGTGCTCAAACTTTCGGAGATGACTGCGGGACTTTTCATCGGCTTTTGAAGCTGCCGTCGGTCACTCAAGTGATCTATAGATGCATTACGGGTCACTGAAGTGATCTGGGAATAAGACGTGAGCGCTCAAGGGATCTGGAACTGCGCCGCGGGCCATTCAAATGAAGTGAGAATGTGTCGCTGGCCGCTCAATTGCAGAATGTGCCCCATTTCATACTTAAGTGACCCGCGGCACTTCCCCTGATCACTTGAGCGACCTGGTGATGTGCCACTGAATTTATTTTTGCAAAATTAGGTTTGAGATCGCGGTCCACATCAGATTACTCCAAGGGTCAGATTTGGCCGGCGGGCCATGGGTTGAGCATGCATATTTTTAGCTGGTTTTTAGTGGCAATATTTCCAAGCTTTCTAGAGCTTGTGTTGAATCTATAACGGGTGTGTAACCAGTTTGGTTCTATGTACTGCTTTTCTTATCGATTATTAATGATGATTTTCACTGTATTCTTAATCGATGTTAGAATTGTACTTGGGGTTTGATGCCGTAATGTTTTCATGCTTCGTTGATAGTGGAATGGTCTACGGCAGCGGTTCTCAACCTTTTTTGACTCTCCTTTCTGGTATATACTTTCTTTGGCGGAGCTCCAATTTATACATCAAAGTTATTGATTTACTTTTATTACTTAAAAATATAATTTTTTTTCAAATTTACTGGTTTTTTTTGTTTTCGTCGAGCGACCGCGGAGCTCCTGGTGAGTTCACGCGGAGCCACAAGGGCTCCACGGAGCGCCGGTTGAGAACTGCTCCCCTCTACGACATCGTCGATATTTTCACCTCCTTCTGCAAAAGCAGTTTAAGACCTCATCAGTTTCTGTACTTTCATTTTCGTCGAAATCCATGTATTCCAAAATATCTTCTTACGTAATTTGAAAAGTTGCTGTAAATGTTCCACCTAAGATTCTTCTAGTCCATAAATAGCGTGTTCTGTGTCTTAGGAATTCCATAATAATGCCAATCGGCATAGCTCTGTAAAACTAGGCTGTTTTACAACCACGGCTGCAAAATTTCCTCCGGACAATACTCACTAAAAATTGAAGCTAAATTTTCGTGAAATTGTTTATCACAAATTGTATCGTCTACCAAATCTGATTGTAAGTGTGCAATATTTTAAATATCAAACAGTTCTAATTTGCGGCCATCAATGTTTTAATCTTTCTAGGACAAAATTTTTCACAATTTTCAGATTCTAGTGACTTCCTATGCTTTTTGCTTAATCGTTACGCCGCTGATTTATGCGTTTTTTTGGATCTTTAAACATGAAATCTTTGCGATACAGCTTGGTCGAACTTTGTCGAAATTACATTTTCCTCATCCGACAAACTCGTCTTTTCGCGTTGATTTTTTTCTGATTTCAAGACATTCATTACACGAAGCAATGGCGTTTTCGCAAATATTTTCTTCCATTAAAATAGGTAGCGTCCTCTATGGGGGTGTGACAAGAAAAATAGTGATTAAATGTAATGAAGACGCCTCAAATACTTAGTAGCCCCTAGTCTAAGTTTTTCCATGTTTTTGAACAGTAACACATCTACTGTAATTTTCAAATGTCTTATCTGATAAAAGTAGTATGTATTATAGTATTTAATATGCATTTACAATTCCGATGTGGTTGGTTATAGCGTATGTACTGTGTTAAGCGGGTGAAAGTCTGAAATTATCACCTAGCAACATTGTCTCAATGGGAGAAATTTTGATTTCAGAGGATTTTATCCGTTTAAGTGGGGTAAATACGCGTATCACCGTTCAGCTCGTCATTCGATCTGTAACTGCTCAGCCCGTCACTTGATTGATCTCTAACTGCTCAGCTCTCACTTGATTTACCTGAAAATATACCGAGGGCCGTGCTTAAGTGCTCTGGAACTTTGCCGCGAAAATTGATCTGTAGAATATACTTCGGGTCACTTGAGTAATCTGGGAATGTGCCGCGGGCCACTTGAGTGCCGTCGAATTCACCGTGAGTGAATCAAATACAACGCCACAACAGGCAAAATGCCCAACGAGGTGGCTGAGAAGATGGTGTCCATAACAAAGAGAGATAACACAACAAAATCAAGAGATCTATAAATGTGCGGCTTAATTCAGTTTTACAAAACTAGGATTTGAAGTCGCGTACATCATCAGGTGACTCAGAGGGCCATATTTGGCCAAAGGGCAATGGGTTGAGTATTCATGGATTAACGTGACACTGGGATGAGGAATTCATAAAGCCAGTATACATTGTCTCTGAGGTTTCAGATGACTCTGATGAGTTTTCACTACAATCGAATACTCTCTTTCTTAGAACTATCTCTCTCATTAAATTATGAAAAGATAACCATTTATGGGACCAGGAGTGCGCTGCGCAGGCAATCCCCGGCATCAATTCATCACTCAATACCCTCCTCCACGTCGTAAAAGGGAAGATATCTATCAAACAGCTTGGAATTTCTCTCGAATTTTCAATGACGAATCATCCACCACTTTTCGTGGCGGTGATGATTCTTCGTTTCCCTGCTTTTAGCCGTGATTCATCATCCCGGGCTCGTTAGTGATCGTCGTCGTCGCGGTGGTGGTGATAATGCAAAAGTCACACCCACTACCCCCCCCCCCCCGTGCCATATGCTACACCATTGCCTTTCATAGCTTTAAAGAGCTTCTTAGTAATTTCCCATCTCTTCCTTTCCCCTGCGTTGAAGTGTTTTGTAGATTCGGTGTGTGTTCTCCGACTCTTCTCGCGGTTGTTCTCAATGGATCATCTCTCTGTAGTCGTCCTCCCTCCTTTAATCAATGTATCTTACCCATCCCCCTTGAGATGGACGTCAATAGAGGAATGAGAAACATTTTTCATGTATATTCTTCTCCTTCTCCTCTTTTTTTGTGTGTTTTTTCCAACTTCTGAGAGAACATGAAAAGCACTATAAATGGATTCTGATATCTATCCCCCGGATTCCTCCTCCTAAATTTGTGTTCTTGGAGGATAAGTTATTCCATTTTCCCTTGACTTTAGTACGTTGTTTCTGCTTGATATTCCTCCCTTTCTTGTTGTGCTTACTTATTTTCCTGCGAGATCGTCTCTGGGACTGGGTTTTTATACCTCTCTCGAACGAACGGGGTTGATAAGACGTGTTTTTATATTATTGCGAGGTATTTTCGGTCCACGATGTATTCGTCCTTGCGTTCGTTAAGAAAGTAGATGAAATACCGCCGTTTTTTCCCGTTCTATGCACCATTTTCTGTTAAGATATTAGTGAATTGCGATTGTTTTCTGATAGCGATTGTTTGATGTGTTGCAGTCACTTGTCAGGCCGCTATGGTGGTCGAGTGGTCGTAGTGACGGACTCGCATCGCGAGGACCCGAATTCGAACCCCACCGTCGCCATATTGGTGGTCGGCTGAAGTTGGTTTTGTGTGGTTCCCAACTTCAAGGCACGAATGTGAGCCGATCTCCCCGTTAAAAAGTCTCGCCACAGAGAGCAGCAGACCTACAAACAGCGCAAATGTAATTCAATCATAACACATCACTCACTTCCCTTCTGAAATATAGATGGCGGCACTGGAAAATCAAAACACACTACATATGCGCTCAGAATGTTAGGTACACACACAGTTACACCTCCGGCACAACTCAGTAGGTAGTAAATCGCACCATAAATGGTGATAGACCTGAGTTGCGCTCGGTTTGAAAGAAAAAGAAAAAGTCACTTGTCACACAAGTTTCCTGTGGTTCTCAACTTCGAGCCCATCTCCCCATTAAGAAGTCTCGCCACAGAGAGCAACAGGCCTACACAGCGATAAATTATTCAATCATTACACTTCACTCGTAGTTAGAAAAACTGGTGGCAGATGGCAGCACTACACATAACGAGCATTACACACAAACAAACTTCGCGTCAGGTTTCACTACACGTACACGCACATTCCCGCATGTACCAATTCGTTAGAGGTTCCGCAGAGGAATATGGACGAGGTGCATGTGTGGTTTAGTAGTACTCAGTTGTCAGTGAGCGCTGTGGTTGTCGAGTCTCGTATTCGCTTGTCGGTCAATTTAGCATTTCACCCATTGGCCGTCAGCGGCTGTTGCATTCTGTTCGCTTTTGATCGGTGATCCGTGCTTTTCAGTAATTCTCACGTCGGTTATTCGAGCGTTTCTGTTGATTGCTGTCAGTGATTGGAGCTTTTTACTTATTTTCATCGGCGAAATATTGCATTTCATGATTATTAAAATTATCGCCAGTCAGTGTTCCATTTTAGTTACTTGTGTACTTGCGATCATTAATTTGAATTTTCAAGTTAAATTTGCCGTCTGTGATTTTGAGCTTTTCGGCCACTTGTCGTCAGCGAGCGTTGCATTTTTGCCGAACGTCGTCAGCGGCTATAGCATTTTAATCACTTGTGGTCAGGGATTTCAGCTTTTCAATCAAATACCGTAAGCGAATGCCTTATTTTAGTCAATTTTCGTCAGAAATTGATCGGTTGTTGTCAGTGACTATTGGATTTCGTTCATTAATCGTCAGTAACTGGTGCATTTCATTCATTTGCCGTAAGAACTGTCAAATTTTGGTCAATTGTCGTCATCTTATTTCGTTGCATTTTGAGAACTTTCTTTATTGACTCTAAAGGCTGGTAATAAAAGGGGTTGTATTTAATCTTCACCTAATTTTGCCTTCTAATTTGATTCGTTTTGATCAAAAACCCGTCCCCGACGTTTGTTTTTCAATCACTTTTCACCCCAACACTTTCTATATTTCAGTCACTTAACGGCAGATATTCTATTGCGTTCTCGCCAATTTCGGTCAATAATTGAGTTTCCAACTGTCTGTCAGTGACAGTTCCGTTATTACGCAGTGACGACAACGCCCCGAGGTTCTGAACTTTGGTGGGGAGTGGCGGGGGACCAGGCAAGATCATTCGATCTGCCCCCGGTACGGCCCTGATCAAACTTTTTTAGCTTCAATTACAATCTGTCAGTGAATATAATGAGTTTTACTTTCAGTCAAAGTGACACTGTAATGTATTTCAGTCGTTTTTTTTGTCAAATATCCTATCATACTAATTTGTTTTATTACTTTTGACTCTGATTTCGGTAACCATTCGTCAGTGACTGTTGTATCGAAGTCACTTTCCGTCAAAATAAAAAGAAACCCTGTCAGAACTATGTAATTTCATTTCAAAACTACGAAATAAATTGGTTTTTTTTGGATAAATATCTTCAGAAAGCTTCCGAAAGCAAAAATTATCCTGTAAGAAAAATTAACTGAAAGAAATTTTGGATTCTATCCATTTTTTTTTAAATACTAAAAGTGTTTTTTCCCTCTGGTAAGGTTTGTTTGGTATTGACGGAACGTGCGGTTCGTGAATTTTCGGAGCTTACCTAGTTGTTTTGGTTGGGTTATTACATAGTCATCTGGTGAGGATCTTCTTATAGAGGAAGAGTGGCCAAAATGTTCCCCCCTCGCCATTATCTTATTAAGTGCTCGATGACAGCCACGATTTTCGGCGTTCGTTCGTTCGTTGCCGCTGCTGCCTGCCATTAACTCGGGCAAAATGAGAAGAATGAACAGAACGGAGGGAGAGAGAGATCGGGAGGATAATTACTGGCAAACTCCGTGGCTCACAGGCAGGAAACGACTATACTCTGTGTTCATTCTGGAACTTTTCCCGTATTACGTACTTCAACCTCCATCACTTCTGCCACGTGACACCCCCCCCCCCTCCCCCGCCCTGCAAAAGCGTTGAGTTAGTTTGTTTTCTTCGTTTTCTAAGCAACCTTAATTCGAAGTGGCAGCTGGCGTAGTCGAAAGCTGCTAAACTTCGTGCCTGTAAAAGAGATTGCGGAAGGAAAATCCGGAAGGCAGTGGCGGCGGCGGCGGCAGCGGCTTTAATACACAAGATGGTCGGTAATCTTCCGACGCCTTTTAAAAGTGACGGAAGAGGCTTTTGTTGCCTATCCAGTATTTATACAGTGGCGGAGACTAGTTCAATCAACTCCCCCCGCGATGTATCTTGAGCTAAAAATGCTACGGAAAGAGTTGGGAATTTATTTCTCTCTTCTCTGCGATATGCTCATGTACGTAAAGTTTTCCAAAAAATATACATTTTGCTTTTTCTTGCAAAAGAAATTTAGTGCTATCATTATACAAGTATAAAGAATATGATAAAAATATCGGGAAAAAACATTTACCAAGGAGTCAAGTAAAAACAATAAAGACACATTTTTAAATGCTAGTAAAATTAGCACGGACAGCAAAATATTGAACGAATAAAATTGAATATACAGGGTGTGCAAAAACTACGTAGAAACTTTAAAAATGACTAAAAACCGGAAAAAATAAACCGAAATGTAAAAAAACGGTCTTCGGGGTTAGCATCGCTAGGTCACAGGAATTTTTTTTTGACAGGAAAAATTATAACTAAAAATCAAGCCGATAGGTGGCGCTGGTACGAGCGAGTTCGGTGGAAATATTCAAATGAGACGGCTATGTATAAGACCTAGCGCTACTAATCCACAATCAGTTCGTCGTTGTAAACCGTGCATGTGTGTATCTGCTGCACTCTTCCGTTGCTGGGTTTGTGACTCGCCTGCAATGTGTTATACCCTGTAGTGGCGGTGGTCATGTGGAACGCATACTGCTGTAATAAACTATTTGGAGGCATTCTGTTCGTTATTTGCGTATCTTTTCTTTGACTTATGTATGTCAGCGCCACCTTTCGGCTGTTTTTGAGGGGTTTTTTTTCCTGTGACCCAGCGATGCTAACCCTGCAAACCGTTTTTTATTTCGGTTATTTTTCCGGTATTTATGAATTTTAAATTTTTCTACGGACTTTTTGCCCACCTTGTGTGTGTGTGTGTAGTTGTAGTGAATATATACGAGGTGCATAGACGGACACGCGAGGACTGTATAAATTGTTTTCTTAATTTAATAGCCATACAACCCCTTGAACCATGAGTGACATATCTGAGTACTAAACGTTAATTGGAAGTATGCGGTCGCAATTATGAAGACCATGCGTCATTGCGACCCTTTCCACTATACCGGAAGGTTCGATCAATGGAAAATAATTGGGATTCATCATGTGTTCCTTTTTAATCCAAGAACACAACAAAGCTATCTATACCTGGGACAAGGAATTACAATGCGCAACAGAATCCTCAATGAAATAAACGGAAGAATCGTTACCGGGTGGAGAACTTTTGGCGAAAACTGATGCTGCAAAGCAACATGTCATTACGCCTGGAAAGAGTGAGTTGCATATTTCTTTCCTCAAGAGTTTTGTCAGGAATGTTAAGAGATTTCTGAGTTTTGGGCGTGAGAAGTCGGGGAAATGATGAAGCGGATTTCGTTAGGAACTTCGGCGTACATAAGTTTATTGTTTTGATACCACATAAGCGTGCTCCTGTTTTATTTTCATTTGTGTAATATTGCTCCTGATGAGTCTCCTGATGATTGTCTCCTTAATTAGCTCGTTGCCAGTGACTGCGATAGTGTGAGCCTATTTTATTCGTGACTCCATAACAAGTTTCGATGCTTCTTCGAGCACCACACCTTATGAGCTGAAGGATTTTTATCTGTCGTTTTAGAAGGGGGGAAATATATTCTCCACCTTTCCCTCGGGTTATTCCCAAAACTTAGAGCGAGAATCTTTCCCACGGCCCCGAAAATGCCGGATTTAAAATTACATTTTTCCTCTCGGCTCACTTCACTTTTGAACTCAATTTCGGGAGAGAGAGAGAGAGAGCACCTTCGGCATACACATGCATATATATGCATACATACATGCACAAATACTTGCGGCTTGGTTCTCGAGACTGAACTCGTGTGTGTGTGATGATATCGAGTTGCTGTGGTGCCTTAAATAGAGAGGGAGAGAGAGAGAACCAAACCCACATACAACGAACCTTTTCCGAATGTGCTATATACCGCATTCGTGAGGTTTCCTTGGAAATCGCGCATTTGGGCGGCAACGAACTACTTGATGGTGTTTTCGGGAGACGAGACCGTGGGTGGCGTGGGGGGTGTTGAATGTGAAGGAGCTGCTCGTAATGCTAATCAACGTTCCTCCTCGGTGTTTGCTGTTTCTCCTCCACGAAAACTTTTCTGGCCGAATAAGTTTTCTCGGATTTTCCGTGTGTATAATACGTTCCAAGAGATCGAATGTATATCCCTCTCTACCCTCTGGTTCCAGAGTTGACCCAAGATCGGCGTGTAATAAGCCTTTCTATTTGAATTTCATAGACACTTAGGTCGTAGCATCCTATGATGTGGTTGATGCTTGTTTGCCCTATAAATAAAACTCTCGAACCCGGAGATTTAGACTCCCTCGCAACATTGATGTAACATGGAAGGAATGTTTGGAATTCTAAATTCGGAGACTTGTTCATACAAACTAGTTGGTCGAATTTGGCGTAATCTTACAATTTCTGGAGGTCTTAGCACACACGCATACACTACACGAGATTAGGGAATTGTATAATTCAAATGGTCTATGGAATGTTTGAATAAGGTTTCATTGAGCAATAAGTATGCATAAACTTGGTGGTTTCGCTGAATTTCTCGCAAAATCTCTTTGCATTTTACCTAACGTCATCTTTTAGGTACTTTTACGAATTCAATATTATTTTGTATCTAGAAAGAATAATGATTGAATATAGATGGCAGCACATTCTTTCCACACAAATTCCTGGTTACTTAGTTGAATCTTCTTTGAATTATACGATTGAGTCTGCTGCTTTGAGATTTAATCTCTCCCTATTATATATTAATTAACAATATTGTATTATAATATTATTATAATTATGATATTAAGTACGAGACATATTTCTCAACGAGCTGCTGCTTTGAAGTATAAATGGCAGCACCAATTAACATTCGTATAATGTACAGTATATATACTCAGGAATTGGGACGTCTGTTTCCCAATATGTTTTGCCACCAAAATAATCAAACTTTTCTGAAATCAACATTACATATCTGCGATGTGTAATAAATAAGAAGAAACGGCTTTCAAAGTTTTTTTAGTTCCGTTGGACCGTTCAATTATAACTACTGTTATTGGGATGATTCGTTTGCAAATTTGAATATGATGCTTTTTTCAAGACGCTTTTCTTCGGTATCCAAATTTCTTGCAGGAAGCAGGTGTTTCCAGCTACCTGGAAAGTAACGCAAATGAAAATCAGGGAAAGTCGTTAAATATGTAAAATAATCGGCGAGAATGTAACATATTTTGCAAAGGTCAGCGAAAATCGGGGAAAAAATTCAAAATGGTCAAAGAAAATGTAAAATATTTGGCAAAAGCCAGGGAAAAATCTGTGAAGGTAAAAAAATCTTTAACTCGAAATCATTTTTCAAGATTAAGATTGTGAACTCTCTGCATTTCTTTTTTAAAAGGTAGTCAGGGATATTTCTGTGTTTTTGGATAGGGAAGTCGAGGACACTTTTGAGTTCATGTAAGGATGGGAAGGTTTTGTTAGTTTTGGTCGGGGCAGTTCAAGGAAATTTTTGTGTTTTGGTTACGGAAAGTCGAGGGCATAAGTGAGTTCTGGTTACGGAAAGTTGAGGGCATAAGTGAGTTCTGGTTACGGAAAGTCGAGGGCATAAGTGAGTTCTGGTCGGAAAGTCAAGGACATTTTTGAGTTCAGGTAACGATGGGAAGGTTTTGTGAGTTTTAAGGAAATTTTTGTGTTTTGGTCACGGAAAGTTGAGAGCATTTGTGAGTTTTGGTCAGCGAAAGTCAAGGACATTTTTAGGTTTGGTTAGGTAAAGATGCAGAGAGAGGTTTCTTGAATTTTGGTGAGGGAAAAACAGACACTTTCGTGTGTTATTCAAGGAAAGTCGATGACATTTTCGAGTCGCGTGTGATGTTACAGAAATTTTCTGAGCTTTGGCCATGTAAAGTAAGGAACATTTTTGATTTTTGGTCAGGTAAAGTCAGAGACATTATCAAGCAGATTTTGCTGGAAACCCTGGAGCACCATGTAAAATGATTTTTTGATTAGACACATGATATCTTTGTATATTCTGTGTGTTTATCTTCCATCACGTACATTTTTTTTTTCTGTAACAAAACTGCTAAATTTCGGATCCGTTCCACCTGAGGTACGAACGAAGCACGTCAAACTGCCATACTTCTCTGCCGAACATATCATAGAAAGAGCGGGGTCTTTTCACTCCTCTTTTCGCCATCCCATAACGCTTTTCAATTTGCGGTCTCGTGTATTCAATTTCCGTAGTTTTTATGAAGAAATAGGTTGGCAGAACCGGCTGCATTTTTTTTTCCTCCTTTTGATAACAAAAAATAATATTTTGCGACCGCGCTCTTCCCGTTCTATCCTCCCAGGGTTTCCGGAAAAACTGCATCTCTCCTTCTTTTCCCCCCAACTACTATCTGCCAGTATCCAGAACTGCTATTTTACTAGAAACGTATGAAAAGGGGTAAATTTGATGTGATTTAAGCTCGCTTAGCTGCCTCCATGCGGATGTGCTTGTATTTCCGGTTAGAACGAAACAGACTGACAGTTTTTTTTTTTTTTTACGTTATATGCGGATACGTATGTCTTTTTTTCACCCGTTTCTCCCTTAAATCTACCTTTTCCCTTTATCCATTTTTTTCTTCGTATATCCTCACCATCAAATAACATCCTTTGCTTGATCTGCTGGAAATAGGTGGTGAGAGAGAGAGGGATGAAAAAAAAAAAGATGGATGACGTACGGTTTCGGTGAAATGTTTAGGTTTATCTTTTTTATTATTCATTCAATTATGTATTTCATCCTGGGAAAAACCTGGTGAGGTACAGGAATAATCCGGAAGGTATTGGACTTGATTGCCTTAATGTTGTTATCTGTGATTTGGTGAGGCTGTGTGTATGCAAATGAAACTGCGAATGTGCATTAGATTTTGGTGGGGTTACGGTTATAAGGAAACCAGAACCTCAATGTACAGGTTTTCAAAAAGAAAGAAAAAATATGTTCTTAATATTTCTCCTCTATATTTTCTATATGTTTCTGAAAAGAATGGCATGTTAATAAGTGGGGCTTATAATGGCCGGTAATCACGGAAGGGAGCCTACATTGGATGATAGCTAAAAGAGAAATTTACTCATTTGTCACCTTGATTTTGTCAATTACTAATTTTGTATCGGGAAATGGCTCAGATTGACTGTTATTATTTATAGAGCCTGTGCCATGCACGGTTCGGAAGGAAAAACTAATTCCCTATGTTGCTAAATGTATATTGTTGATCGATCCGAAAAAGGTTTTTGATAGCGTTGATCATACAGCCATTTTCTTTTCAACCTGACGATAAATGATTTAGACGACACGATTGATCTTTTCATTCTT
Organism: Pholcus phalangioides; assembly: GCF_987345545.1. Classification (NCBI taxonomy): domain Eukaryota; kingdom Metazoa; phylum Arthropoda; class Arachnida; order Araneae; family Pholcidae; genus Pholcus; species Pholcus phalangioides. The sequence continues at coordinate 1,838,897 of NW_028301611.1, forward strand.
TTAGTAGCAAATAATACATTCGGTCAAATGTGGTTCTTTTAACGATAATTGAAATTATGTGATTGAAGGGCTTACCCGGAACTCTGTGCTTGGACCAATCAGAAATGGTCCAAGCACAGAATTTTTGCTTCATAATAATCTCTTAATTACATTTATAGCAATTTCTTCTGCAAATATCTTCATTCTTTGCTCAGCCACTGACTATGAATTGTCCCAACATATTGTGAACAGTGTACTACAGCCAACAAATTCGTATGCCGCGAGTTTTCCAGAGTTTAATAAATTGATGGCATAAGTGGAAAATACATGTAGAGAGAGCACAATTGAAACAAATTCATTTCCATTGAATGTTATGTACTGTATATGAAATTTTTTCATCATAATGAATTACCAACATTTGCACCACATTTAGATGTTTCATTAATACAGTCGAATCACGTTTTAACAAATACCGTTATAGCAAAAATCTCGTTTCAACGAAAACTTTTCTAATCCCTCAGATTAGTTCACATAGAAACGATGCAAAAACCTGGAATTCCTTTATAACGAAATGATTTCTTCGGTCACTTGGAGTTCGTTGTAACGGGATCCGATTGTAGTGTAAACTCTCACCATTAGGACTTCTTCTTAGTACCATTTCTACTCATTTGTACTTCATTTCAATTCTAATTTCTATTTCTGCTGGCATCTTGTGTAATTTCCATTATATTTCTCTAATTCTACTTCCTATTTATCATTTTTGTGTAAAGTCATTAGGATAGGAATTTAATTTGTGTGCCTGTGATTGCCTTTACAACACTGAGCTAAGGCGAAAAAAGTCAGTAGTTTGATCTGTGGAACTTGAAACAAGAGGATTCGAAACCTACCGTCTGCATGTTTAGAATTCTATTTTGATGAGCTTTTTCTGGTGATTTGAACGCTGGATGTTTATGAATAGAGAAGAGAGCCTGCGAAGTTTTGACTTTCATCGCTGGTCTTATAACATTAAATATGTTTCATCCATACAGATTCATGTTTCGAAAAATCAGATGGATATTCTTTTTTTGAGTTAGAAGCCACTAGACCGCAATTCTCCATAAAACTTATATATATATTTTTTAACAGTGTTAAAAGACGTACATGGGAATTGGAATTACTGTGCATGTATTAGGCTGATTATTTATCTGAAACACCGCTCTGAACAAAACGCCCATGCGCCCGAAAAGGGTAAATCCCACGATTTGCATTCACAGAGGATTACGGCATGGATCATTTTCATGGGCTGCGCCTGAATCCTAAAAATTTGGTTGGAGAAATTTCGCAGAAAATCTCGCGGGCTCACTTAAAAGGTTTGGTGTGATGGGAAGTCGTTGGTTAATTTACATACGCTGGAAGGCTGATAGGTGGCTCTTTACTCCAGAGACCCATTACCAGAGTATCAAGTTCTAAACATTCCTTTTCTGTCGGGTCCTCCGACCCTCCCGGAGGATCCGGTTCAAGAGTTTCTGAGATAAACAAAGAATTCCCCATCAATGATTAATCAGAATATGGAGTAATAATAATAATTTACGGCGTGATATGAATCTAATCATTTATGAAATCTACACTGTCTTTTTGCATTGTCCTAGTGTGGGGGATCAGCTCCCTTTTCCCCCACGAAACTGTGCAACTGTGCTTTGCTTCGGAAGGTGGCGAATTATCAGTGTGCTCATGGATGATTTAAATGTGAAGAAATATATAAGAAATCCGGCAGAATTATGATAGGTCACACAAAAAAAATTGTGAATACAGTTGAATCTCGTTATAACGAACTGAGACCAGAGAAATCACTTCGTTATAACGAAATTTCGTTACGAAGGAATTCCGGGTTTTTGCATTGTTCCTATGTAATATTATCTGGGGGGATTAGAAAAAGTGTTCGTTAAAACGAGATTTTCGCCATAACGGTGTTCTTTAAAACGGGATTCGACTGGGTTAATATTTTTTGAACGCCAAAAGAGGCCAAGAATGAATTTGAAAACCCCGGTACAGAAGTACAGCGCGAACAGAAAGGGGGGGGGGGGGAACTAGTTTCTAGAACATAGAAGCGCTATTAGAAAGAAAAGAAACGAAAGTGAAAATAAGTTTTTTTTATATACAGATGCACCAATGCCAAAAGAAGCGCGAGAGGTGATGAGTAGCCAACTAATTTTTTGCTGTTTTAATAATTGCATTCCGCCGCTATTATTATTATGTGTTTCTGGGTGAGATGAATGCACTTAATTTTTTTTTCCCGGTAATTTTTTTGAGGACGACCCCTTGGGACCCTTTCCTTGTTAGTGGGACATTTCCAGAGCGCTAAAGTGAGCTGCGGTGCTGTTCCACATCATTCGAGTTACTCGTGGCCGATAGGGCAGCCCACACCACTAGGTGTATTCCCGCATCACTTGAGTGACCCGTTGTACATTTACAGATAATATAAGTGACCCGCGGTATATTCACACATCATTTGTTTACAGTGACGCGTGGCATATTCGCACATCATTTTGTTTACACATCACTTGTATGACTCGCGGCGTATCTGCAGATAACTTGAGTGACCCACTTCACATTTCCAGGCCACTCAAGTCACTTCAGCGACCCGCGGCTCATTCAAATATGACATAATTGACCCGCGGCATATTTACAGATTACTTTAGTGACCCGTGCACGATTCTAGAGCACTCATTGGCCCGTGGCACTTTCACAGATCATGGCGCTCTTCTAGATCACTTCAATAAATGACCCGCGACGCGTTTTCTAAATTAATCAAGAGTTGCCCGCATTCTTCTGAATGTGTTACACCCTTAAATTCTATGGTCAAGTTGTTAGGTGCTGATGTCGAACCCTGCGCCACCCTTTGCAGTATACTCGAAACCATTAAGGAATCCTTCATGTATGAACTTATCGAGATATCTTGTTCTTATTTTGATGTAAAAAAAAGAGGAGTTTTTCGCCCCGAAATTGGGTGCTCAATCACGTGACTCTTTTTCTCCATTTCTGTTGAATAAGAAGAGGCACCCTCACACTTTTAAGTCAGGTCATCAATGGAAATGTCTTGGAAAATTTCTTCGACTCCGAAAAAGAGATTTCTTTATTCTCGTTCCCACCATCCCTCAATTCATTCAACTGCAAGTGCTCACCAAGTCTCTCTCTCTCTCGTTTTTTTTTCCTCGGGGCTCCCCCATCACTGATAAGCTGATGTGGATGCATTTTTAAACCCCCGGCTAATTTATTGCTTATCTTAATGTTAATGAGGTAAATGGAACAAATGCGTTGTTAACGCTGGGATTAACTTAGCAGGGAAAGATAACGGACATGGTGGAGGGGTTCGGTTCTGGAAAAGGACGGTGTATGCAGGAGATCGAATCCCCGTCATCGGGTGTGCTGGAAGATTAATTCACTGCGTAACCTTTAGGTAGTAAGGAACCATCTTGCGCTAGAGAAGGGATAAATTCCAGAACATTCTATTCTAGCCTTCTCTTCCCATCCGTCCTTTCTTCGGGATCGGCCTCCGTGGAGAAGACAGATACTATACATATGCGATAAATGGTGGGGGAGAGAAAAGGATGGTTTCTCTCTATTTCCAAGACTCATTCAGGTTGAAGAGTTCTGCAATTAGGAAAGGAGGCGAAACGTGGCTATCAGATATCGCATTAACGGGAAAAACGGGGAAGTCCAAAGGCGTGAGTGCGGATGGAAATGCCAGCCAAATGAAATATGAGTCCCAAAGGGTCCGTCCATGGCCAGGAATCATTAGGCACAGTCCAGATAAGAGGAAGGTAGAAAAGATAGGTGTATATGTATGTGCGTATAACCTGTAAGAATGGCATAGGAATCCTTTTTTTTTTCCCATATAGTATAGATCGTGTAGGAGACGAGCCTGGGATAGATTCAGCCGTTTGGACTCCTTGGTGTATAAGGGGAAAAAAAAGTTGGGATAGTCTGAGAGAACGTCGTAAAAAGACGGAGGATGTCCGCTAATGACGGCAGTGTGGATGCGCGGCGTTAATTGGGGGCGTGCTGGACGTTGTTCTTCTCGCCTGGAAGGGTGGCGTGTGTTCTGTGTAGCTGGGAGGTGGTGCCGGCAGTTTGGTGCCACAGACGTCTGAACATTACTACGGGTGTAGAATCCGCAAATGGAAAGAAAAAGGGAAAAGTTCCGCTTTTAATGACTCTGGAGGGTTTTGTACGTTTCCCAAGCGGGGACTTGTCTTCGAATTGGAATGACACACACGTTATAGGACTGGCGCATCAACATGAATATCATAGACGCAACATATCCTATAATACGCTACCTGGAAAAGAAAATGCATAAAAGTAAATGGAACACAACGCCGTACAAACTCAGACAATTTTGAAATCTTTCGCGCTCCGAGTGGCTGAATATTCAGGATAGTGCTATGTAAGTAAGGGATCATCATAATGTGTGCTATGGATTCAGCTACCTTACGTTGTATTGGCTTTGAAATGAGATGTTGCTGATTTTGTGGAATTTTTTTTACCGAGATTATACAGTTCTTATTTTTCCGGCAATTAAGAAAATTAGTTCTATATCCAACCCGACGTTTAGAATGGGAAAACTGAGGCTCGTAATGGCCAAGTAACTGCCTGAGAGCACCTCACAGAGACTGTTTTGTGGAAACAACGTCTTGTTGAAAACAGCCTTTGCAACAATAGAGAGATAGGGCAGTGGGCACGCGTTGCCTTCGTGTGATCATGCATTCATTGTATCCATTATGCGTAATAGAACTTTTTTTTTTTGACGTAAATGGCAATCCGGATCTACTGCCACGTTGACGAACTGCTTGACGTTCATCATAACCAGTGGTTCCATCTCGATTCTTACGCTACCTACCTCTATAGTCCCAATCTGCACAGTAGACTTTCGCTAACCCATCACATATCCGTTGTGGATTACTGGAAGCATAGGCGTACGCGGAATTTTCCCGACCGGGGGGGGGGGGTGGTTCACATTTTTTCCCTGCAAAATAACTACAATCCTGGCTCGGGGGGGGGGGTAAGAACCCCAAACCTCCCCCCCTTTGCGTACGCCAGTGACTGGCAGGGTAATACGCGCACACGCACACCCTTAAGAGAGTGCAAGACACTTCATTGGTTCTCAAACGTGTAGCTAGCCACTTGAGTGATCTGTGAATGGATTAAGTGCTGTTGGCCACTTAACCACTTTACAGTCAAGTACGTCATAAGAATATAAATTCATACAATTTATCTGTTTTCTTTCCTCCCTCCCTCCTCATCGCGAAGATTTGTTGCTACCTGAATATTTTTCCTCTTCGTCTTTTTTCTGAAAGAGAACAGGTAGGGTGAGGGTGGAAAGAGAAATCCACTTTGTACCTACACTCTTATCGACTTATCTATTGTACAGTTTTACTCTCCTGTTTTTTTCCCTTTTCTTTTCCACGTTTTTCCTAATTTGCGGTTAGGTTACGACAAGGTTACCATATTTATTTCTGATTATCCGAATTTGTTGTTAGTCTCTTTTAAACGAAGGGGTTAATTGATGTAGAAACTACACCACACGTTACTTACATTATCTGTAAATGTGTCATTTAATTCATTTTCACAAAAATTAGGTGTGAGATGACTCCGAGGGTCATTAGTTTAGATTGTATGATTTAAACTACATGCCACCAGACCAACCGTGACTCCCGCTCTGTCCCAGTAGGGGATGTAAGCTGGTCCGTCTCAGGAGAAGTGGGCCACGGTGGAAAAATAGAGGGACATGCAAGACCAGCAAACCACCCACACCAAGCAACAAGCCAACCAGCAGAATGATCCCTCATACATAAATAACATGCCACCTCATGTCTGTGCGCAGAAGTTTATAAGCTACGAAGAAACCCCGCCTAGAACACCGTGTCACTGGACGGGCCGGACTAGAGCACATCCGGAATATCGAGTCTACTGTGTTATATTAATTTTGTTTATATCATTGTCCAGGAAGGTCTTGCATGACACCACCAGAGGGAATTGTGCGATCGCGTACACCAAATGGTAACCAAACCTAAACATCTCACATCTGTGCTCATCTAATTAATGTCACTGGAGTTATATGAATCCAGTGTACATTACTATCGATATGACATTACATATCACCCTGTACACTATTCTACTCGACGCATACGATCTTTACAAATGAAGAAAACACGTGCTCTCTATTTAATATCTATTCAACTTGTTTCGTATTTCACGTATTCCTCCGTGCAGGCTTCCTAGTGAACTGAAAAGTCGGGAGAAAATCGGTTAAAAACTCAGAGAAATGAAAGATGATCAATAAAAACGTGAAACATTTGGCAAAAGTCGACGAATAACGCTACGAAGCAGAGAAAAGTGCCACTGGAGATACGTTTGGAAGGTTAGGATCTTGTGAATTATAAATATGTCTCTTCTCGATAGTTTTGGGTTCGGAGAAAGAGTCAGGGAGATATGATCACGCGGGTTTTCCTGAGAGCCCTGTCGTGGTGTTTTATTTTCCCTGCTCAACTCCTGCCGCAATGAGAGTAAGGTTTTTAACGAAAGCGAGTACTTATGATCAGCTTCTTCAGGTTGCAAGCTCGATATCAATATTGAAAAAAAGAGTCATGTTATCAATGAGACCATCTATGTTATAGCATTATGGACTGCTATATCATCTAGGCCTCTTCTCGACAGACTAGGAGGTACTTAATTCTCTAGGTATCCAAAACTAGCTGATAGGTTTTCTTTTAGATATTTTTTAACGAGAAATAAAGGAGGAGAAAAAAGTGGGGTTTTTTTTTGGTAGAGGTGCGTCAGCGCAACGTAGTGATGATGATATCCCCACCCACAAGCCCATTTCACCACTTAAGATCATTAGGAAAAAGAAAGAAAAGTTTAAGATAACCATCATTGAATAGTACTTTTTTGTGGGCACGGCAATATGTATTACATAAGTAATCTCCTGAGGTAAAGTTTAATACCCTCTCTGGAAACTTTAGTTATTATGAAGTGGTGGTGAGAGATAGGCAGTTGTAGCGGTAATATCTTTTATGTATGAAACTATGGCGGTGAGAGAGAATCTCGTTTTTTTCGTTCAGAAAAGGTTTTGCTATTCAAGCTTTAATAGCCATTTATGCCGTGGTAGTAAATTTTCAAAATTTTTCTATGTAGTTTTTCGTGTTTGTTTTTAGAATGGATTTCGGAATTTCTTCTTTAAATGATCAGTTGAATTTGAGGCTTCAACTGCTGGTGGTGCAAAAAACATTTCACCATTCATCTAAAGCCTTGTTAATTACCGACTCCAGCCCTTCACGAGGCAGCTCTTATTATAAGGCCCTGATATACCGTCTGGTATGGTAAGAGATGCAGCTGCGTTGGAAGCGTTATACAACTGTGAGTGCCCCGACCAGCGGATTGAGCTCAATCCGCTGGTCGGGGTAGGGAGCTCCTCTTTTGTGGTGAGAAGGGTGGTTTTGAAAATTAAATTTATGTGCGAATAAAAGAGCATATGGAAGTTGGTGCACCGCTTTAAGGTGCGTATACACTAACGCGCAGATCATGCAATGAAAGCATTCGCAATTGGTTGTTCCGTAATTTGTATGGTGTTGCGAACGATTCTTGAGCTGTTTTCACTGGACCCACCTGGAATCGGTTTTTTCAACGAACACAAAGAAAAGAAAGGAACACAAAGGAAGTTTATGTACCCACGAGCGGATTAGAACCGCTGCATGGGGTCGTGCGTTGCAGGATCGGCGCGCTAGTGTATACGCGCCTTTACGTCCCACCAGTACCACCAGACCAGTCTCGGAAACAACGTTGAAGCCACGAATATAAGAAAGTTCAAAAAAAAAATTGAAGTAAAAGAATTGTGGTATATGTTAAATTGTGGGGGGAAAAGTGTTTGAATCTAAATATGAAGTTTGTTGTGTGTAGTGCTGCCATCCGCCATTACTTTTTCTAACTATGAGTGGAGTGTAATGCGTGATTAATTGTGCCGTTGTTGTTCTCCATGGTGAGTCCACCAAAAACTTGTTATCGGGCACATCGAAAATTATTATTTTTTTAATTTTTGCGGCTAACATAAAAATATAGTAACCAGTATTATATACGTGTGCATGATGGCCAGTGTGCAGTATGGAAATGAACTTGTTTTTTGGTTTTATGCTAAAAATTTACTCTCATGCTGTATTTCGGTTTGAAACCAACAGGCTCATTTCTCTTGAGGAGGTATAATAAATATCTATTTTTTGTAGGTGGTAGTAATCCTAAAATTCTGCAGTGAACTATATATATATATATACACACACATACATACATACATACATACAACATTATGGCATCATAGCAATCGTTTCCATGTATCACACCGGTTTGAAACTGCAAATAATTTAAGTCGGATAATTTGTATGCTAGATCGCTTTGTTTTTATTCGATAGGTGGCAACTGGGATCGAAGCTCATTGCTTTATAAATAGAGCATATTGTTGTCGCACCAGAACTATCCACAAAGAAAACTAAAAAAAAAAAAAAAATTAACATCTTGGTGGTCTATTTGCCGCGCATTCTCCTATTGCCCGGAAATTTCACATCCAGCTATATCCATGTTGTTGAAATTTTGTGGTAAACATGAAAGTATGCATCATGGCACATGAAATATATACAAGTGTCAAATCAGAAATCGATCGCTTTCATGTTGCATACCTGTTTTGAATCTGAAATAAATTTTGTTTCTCCAGACAATTTCGTCGTTTTTATTTGATAGGTGGCAACTGGGCTCCAATATCAATGCTGTTTCCTCACTTGTATAACAATTGGGCGTAAATATGAAATGTCAGTCAGAAGGTTACGAAATTTTCCTTTTATTCTTCGTCGGTTCGCAAAGTATTTCTTTCATTCATTCCAGTACGTGAAGTTATTCAAAGGTTGAACAGCACTTGTGTTGGTTCGATCTGAGGGTACGGCAATGAAAATTTCTTCGCTTATCAGACGTGAGGCTAACCAGAAATTAGCACTTGTATTATAAGATGATTTATTCCTTCTAAAGTAGATTATGTTAATCTGCTTTTCTACGAAACCGTTCACTCAAGTGGCACACTGGAGAGAAAATCCTAGTTTGAAGACCTGACCGGTTCTCCTGACTGATTTTCCAGTTGTTCTTGGAAAAACTTAATTCTATCTTATATTGGTGGCTAAACTTTCCATTAATAAGCTATATGACAATTTTTAGTAAAAAATTAGCGATAATCGGTGGAAACTAGTGATATTTGGCGTGAATTGGTAATGTTTGGCGTTGATTGGTGACGATTGGCGATATTTAGCTGGAATTTTTTATATTTAGCGAGAATAGCAATAGCGACGTTTTGCAGAAATTAGCTTGCATTGAAATTCGGCTACCCCAACGAAAAAAAACGAATCATTTCGAATAAACACTACAACCAAGGACTATAGTATCATCATTTGTACCACAATTTCTGCATCTACCATTTATATTTTCTTCCTCCACGTTCCAACTAGAAAAGCATGTAATACTCATCTAGGATCTCGGATGATCCGCTGCAAGTGCATAGCTTATTCCCCCCCCCCTTTTTTTTTTGTTCAGCCGCAAAGGTGCAGGGCTTATGCAATAAGTCAGATGATTTCGTCGTAATTTATCTTGTACCATAATGCGGTGGTGTATCTTCCGAGAGTTTCGTCCAAAGCCTCAATTTCCAAGTAATTTTAAGTTAGTTTTACTTCCTCGGGAGTGGGAAAAGATTGATGAAAGTCTCCGTTCGTACTAATGAACTGGTTCCCCTTGGGGATTCTCGGCGAGAGCAAAGAGGTTACCTTCGTATAAAAGAATTTCCTCTCTCTTTGCAGGTCTCTTTTCAAACGTTTCTCTTGATAAATCTCTTTGTTTGTACCTTCGATTTGTAGGCATTTTCTGACTAATGTCATTACTTAAATGCAAGAAATTTGTAAAGGCTCGAACTCTGAGGTAAACGCTAGAAGAGCGAATAATTCTGTGTCCCTGAAATGCATGTAATCATTATATTTTTCAAAGAAGTGTGAATAACGTACAGTGTGGTGTGCACAGGTTCTGACTTTAAAACGTGCAGGGCATGTGAAATGTTTTCAACATTTCGCTTGGTTATTCCAAAATAGCCTTCCTCTGAATGCTGGAATAGCTTTGGAAGTTTATCAAAAAAAGAGATCGTATCCATTTCTGAGGGGTCGCATTTAATACTCGCTGGATGCATCTTATTGTCTTCAACCTAGTTGTTTGGAATAATCAGATCTCTGCTGGTTTCTAATCAAATAATTACAGAGGTTGATCAAGGCTTTGTGATATCTTTTACTTCAAAATATTGCATATGATAATGTCTTGCAGAAGTGGCCACGACCGAAGCTATCGCAATCCAGGTCACATTTGCGTCCTGAATATAATGAACTTTACGTCTCGGTCTTGATTTGATGCGCAGCCTGCTTTGATATTTACGTAAACTCTTCAATCAGTCTTGCAGAAACATTTCGATATATTTTTCGTTTCCGTAAACACTTATTCTCTGCTTTGATCCATGTTGAGTGCCCGCAATGCTTTCCCGAGCGTCTAGAATAATGTTTTGATTGTCTGTAATCTCTCGAGCGTCTGGAATTTTTTACTAAGCATACAAAATAGCTTTTTGAATGTTTGTAATGTCCACTTTTCAAGCGTCTGCAACCGATATTTCAACCATCCGGAATATCCTTACGAGTGCCCACAGTATGACCAAAAATCCCATTTGAAAAAGTATCCGCCAAGAGCAGGCAGACCTTCAACACAATACTTAAATAACACATGTAACACACACAAACACACATTAAAAAACGCATTAGAGACCATGTGCATTTATTTTTTTACTTTCGCTCTGTGTTGCGCCATTACAGGGTGCTAACTTTCTTAATGAAAAGTGAAAATCCTAGGTATTCTAATCGTTGTAATCTATTGATTTTCTGTGTGTGCATGTTCGTGTTCTCTATACAAATCTACAATTTTAGATCGATCATCGCCAAATTTACATATATATACCAAATGGGGCCCGACTTAAACGATAGGCTATTTTAAAAGTTCGTCAGAGCTGGGCAAATGCCTGAAATGGGCAAAAAACTGTCGGGAAATAACTGTTCCGGGCCTCAACAATCACTTTCGGAATGCTTACTTTGGTTACCGTGGTTCCCTAACATTGCGTTTCAGACATGCATATGCCTTTACAATGGTCTGTAACTTCGGCAATGCTGCCAGTATTACGTACAGTAGTTTATTCCCTTATACTGGTTTGTCCCTTTTTACTTTTTCAATCCTCCTAATAATGAGGCTTTTTGAATAGATGTCATGGTCATCATATCGGCATCATTTTGAGGGTCAAGCAAAGGGTGATATCCATAGAAATCAGTATTAAAATTTCCGATTTTACTGTAGAAATACGGAAATTTTGTGGGACTTTCCATCACATCAATAAGTTTTAAAAATTGAACTGAATTTCCAGTTTTTGAAACATTGAATTCCCTTAGAGATACGAAGCCCATATAAAACAATTAGCCGGACCTACTTTCAAGTTGGATATTCATCCACGCAATAACATTGATTTCAACTTTATATTTTCTCAAGCATTAAAATTAATGTTTCCGTGTTGTCTTTTGATATTCAACTGCATAAATTAATATGATTTAGGATGTGTTTTAAAAGTAATTACCGGCCCGTAAAGTACATCGAAGAAATTCCACAGCTTTAATTAAGCATTTTTGAAGCAAAAACAGGCAGAGATGGGATAACTTGAAGTTATCCCATCCTCATCCGAAAAGCCTTATTGAAGGAAACCCGGGCAGTGCCCGGGGGCACTGCCCACTAATTATTATTAATAATAATTAAATTATATAATTTAATTATTATTAAATTATATAATTTTCATTTCATTTTTGATGTCTTATTTATTCGAGAAGCTTTATTAATATCGATCTTTCATCCAATATGCAAACTATAGGCCTACTAACGTTCTAAAATGGTAATCGGATTGTTGTCCGCATAAACGGATACCCACTTAATATTGTGCGCTGGAATCGTTGATATTCGATTAATCGGGGGCCGACTATAAGTTCATGTCATCTCTCCGAGCGATGATATTATGGGGAGAGGAATTTAAAACAAAAATTAAGTCTCTCAAATTTGATGCCCTCTGCGAACGTCTTAAACGGAATTCTAGAATAAGTTCTTCAAAAATCATGATAAGCTCGTGAACTGGTGGTTATGCAAATTCCTGACAACACCAACTTAATGCCACGAGGAAGCAGCAAAAGAATCCAAACCCAGGAAAAACAAAGATACTCCCCGGGAATAGGATTAGCAAGTTTTATACGGTGCTTATCCCGGAAAACGAATTCCAACGAAAAATTTTGTTACTTGAATCGTTTTTGATTTGAAAGGATCCGGGGAGGAAAGGCTGGCAATGGGAGATTCGACAGGACTTCCATCTGATACGTTAGAAGCGGAGAAACGCGGTTTTATTCTCGCATCTTGCGAACGCTCATCATCTACCCTCCCATCACTCGACTCTGCTCTCCATGGTTCCCTGGAAGCGGCGCGTCTGGGCTATTACTAATTCATTAGGAGACATGAAATATGCATTATTTATCTGAGGCGTGCGTCCTCCCGGCCCGTCCGCTAATTGCCGAGAGGCTTGATGTGGCCGTATCGTGTATGTATAGCGTATCGGAGTCGCATGTCAAGGTAGCATGTACGGGCAATGCGGGGGGGGGGGATATGACCATGTGTATTTGGAGGAACGGTTGCAGGTAGTGTGTTGTGGGGTAGCGGACACATCCCCGTGTTGATGTTCTCTATTTCACCCGTCTTTGATATTAGGAAGAGAGAGAGAGAGGAAAATTTGTCTTCCATTCTGGCTCAGCACCCACGTGAGTGTTAATGTAGGAGCAGGGGGGTCGGGGGGAGCCTCGTGCATGCATGCTAACATTCGAGTACTCCCAGAAGTGTGTGTGTGTGTGTGTTTTTTTAGGTTTGGTATAGATACGAGGGAGAGAGAGTTGAGTGATTAGAACTTTTCGAACTTTCGAGAGGTGGGTTATATACACAGCGTTTCGTTTTGAATAAATGACACGTTTTTCAACGTTTACGTGCTCGAGAGCCCTATGGGCGAAATCCCTTTGCTCATTTGTTTTTCCCCCCCAGAATAAGGAAAAAATAGTTCCGAATTAGGGGCAAAAGAGAGTCTCTCTCTAAAAAGATTTTTTTTTTATCAGTCTGTACATCTTTGCTAATCGCGGATTTTAATTTAGGGGAAATTTCGCCTGTAAATTACAATTTTTTTTCTATAAATATGGAGGGGAAATTTATTCATTAATTCTTTTAAGTACTTGAATGATTTTTTTTTTCCTTGCATTCCTGTAATTATAGCATTCGGTGATTGCCGTTTGTGGTGTGTATAATTTCTGATTTTCTCCCGTGCAAAAGACTTGAATGGATTAATGAATATGAATGCAGTGTTACGCTTTATGAATGGCGCGTGATGGGATATTATTAACACTATTCAGTTTTCTTTTCAAGAATATTAAGCAATTCTGTTTGTTCAAATTTATTCGATGTACTTTACGGGCGCAAAATTAATTTTAAACCATCCTAACCTATATTAATTTATGCAGTTGAATATTAAAAGCACAATACGCAGACATCAATTTTCATGTTTGAGAAGATATAAATAAACGGTTGAAATCAATGTTATTCCATTGATGTCCAACTCAAAAGTAGCCCCGGCTAATTACTTCATATTTAATCTCCAGGGCTTCGTATATCTCTAAGCGAACTCGATATTTCGAAAATCGAGAATTCAATACAATTTCTAAAATTATTGATGTGGTGGAAAATCCCACAAAATTTCCGCATTTGTCCAGTAAAATCGGCAATTTTAACACTGATTTCTATGGAGATCACCCTTTGAGTGGCCCTCAAAGTGATAGTTGTGAGTATTATGACGTCTATTCAAAAAGCCTCGTTACTGGGAGAAAATTGAAAAAGTGACAAACCATTATAAAGGCCTATGCATGTCTGAAACGCAATGTTAGGGAAACCACGGTAAACACACACATTCTCTCTCTCTCCGAAAGTGATTGTTGAGGCGCAGAATTGAAATTCTGTTTGTTGGTTTTGTAAACCTTGTCGGTCGAACTCGGTTATAACGATATTGAAGGAATCGTCAACCTAGATTAGGTTAGATACTGGTATGACGTATAAATTAGATTGAAAGAGTTTAGGGAGAAATGGTTTTGGTCGTTGGTAGTTTTCATCTTTACGTTCTTTCAATTCTGATGGTAGACATCACATCATCATCAGGTATCTTGAGAATGAAATGAACCCTTGCCGTCGGGGAAAAGAAACTCCACCAATGAATGATGGCATTTTCGAAAAATTAATGCACAAATATTAGCAGTGCTTCTACTGCCTCTAACGAGAGGTGTTTGTGTGCACAGATGTTGGATACATTTAAATCTGAAGTGTGATGCTAGTAATGATAATATATATTTTTTTGCCTCTGATGTATGCTTTGGAGAAGCGAGTCTCAGAAGCATCTTCAAATGGGAACGATTCGAAACATGTGTCGGGGCCACCATCAGCGTATAATACGCACCAATTAAATGAGCATGAAAACTTCCGAATTTGTATACGCATTGTATTTTATATCATTCGTAATTTGAATTTTTCAAGTCAAATATTGTTTTCCCTAAGTTTTTCTGCATATTTTTTTCGTTATTCCTGATTTCTCGCCTGCGCTACCGTTGGGAGCCCTAGAGCCACCCCTGCCTTCACAGATCGAGACCCAGTTTAGAAAGAGATGCATTAATCAAACAGAATAAAAAATACCCCATTTCCTAGAGATACTTGCAACTTGCATTGTATATCAAAATCGAATAGAAAAACCCCCATACGGCAAGGTGTTGAATATCCTAGATGCCAGGTCACCATGGCGAACAAGAAATTGGTATTGTTTCTGATTACGTACAGTGATTGACAATTTCGTAACTAATTCTGTTTTTATAATCATTTTCACCAACTGAAATGAGTTATTTCAATATTGTGTGTTCAAGCTCAAATTCTGATATTTTCTTAGGAAAACTCAAAAACGAAAAACATGGTGTTGTAAAAAAAAAAGTCACGCATGAGATGTAAGCATTAGTGTAATGCGTGTAACCCATTAGTGTAACCCTCTTTGATCTCGTGTATATTTGAATATACATAGCTAATACATGGTTTAAAAAAGCCCGTTATACCAATTTCTTTTCTATTTTTTGTTTATAATTTTCTAATGCACATATTTTAGTGTCATTTCAGCACAAAATACGGCTATGTATAAGTACAATAATTTTTTTATCTAAAAAAAGTTGATTCCTTGTTTTGAGAGCTGACAAATTTTACGTGTTCAGAGATTTATAAAATGGCATCAAAGTGATATATTGTATTGCTAACAAAGATTCTATTCTGTTTATAGATAACATTAAAATCAATACAGGCTGTATATTTTACGCTCAACTTACTATTTTCACTAGTAAAAAGAAACGCTAATTAATTACATTCTTGTTTTGATGTATTGTTGCAATTAAAAAGATCCTAATGGCACCCATTTATATCTGCATTTGTGATATTTCAATGCGTTTTTATGGGGATGAACTACAGAGGGTCAACAGCGAGATTCTCGACAGTATATGGAAACAGCCTGGATTGATACCTACTACTGCATTATCGACGTTTTAACCGAGTTCAACTGTATTTCCATTTATGATCCCAATCAGATCCGTCTAACCCCCCCCCCCCCCCACGGAAAAAAATAAGTCGGGACAAATCCCGATTTAATGATCGCTCCGGTCCACATACATTCCAGCAGCTTCTCGAGTCGGCGAATCTTTACGACATCAGTTAGTACAAGAATCGAAAAGAAGGTAAAGACCGACTTGCGTAGGGAGAAGTTGGACCGAGTGACCATGGCGATGTTGGAAGCGGTCATTGCGATAAAGTACTGGAGGTAGAAGGGGGGAAAGCATATAAAATAATAAAACTAGGGATAAAGTAAAAATGGTTGGTAGGTGAGAAAGGATAGGAAAAAGAGAAAAAAGATGGAGGGAACGAATGGCTCCGACATCCGTTCGTTAAAAGTTCGAATCCATTCTAAGAACATCCAGTCCATTAAACTCACCTTACTGCGTAAGAGGGGGTTTTTTTTCCCCTCTAACAAGCACAACTTTCTTAGCTTTTTCCCTTGTTATATACTCGGAGTCTTTATTCTTTCTTTCTCCTGGATCTCCAGAATCTCCTATTTTTTTTGGGGTCCTTTTTAACCTCGCCACGATTTGAGTTAAGGATGTGAAAGGATCAACTTGTTGCCGCCTTGTATACTCTTGAATACTCCTTTATTTCTCTTCCCGTCGTTTGCGTCGAGGATCGAAATCTTGATGATGTTTTGTATTACTTGGAGGGCCGTTTCTTCTCTTTTGTTTCCCCGTTTATCGGTTGTTTTTCCTTTCTTTAATGGAGATTTTTTTGGTGTTATAACGTATGAGGATTATTTATAGAATTTCCTATAGAATAGCTTTCGATTTTTTGTCAATTTAGATATGATTTTCACAGCCTACTAAATTGCGAAAGGGCGGATTATCTCTCACTTAAATATGCAAGGTGTCTCGCCGAAAATGTCCGAAATAAATAAGAATGTTAAAATACAAGTATACGATATGGATATACACAGGGTGGTGAGGAAGTGTCTCTCGCCATGGGCAATACACCACCTAGTGAGTTATGCCGAAAGTGTGTGTGTGTGTGTGTGCGCCTGTCTGTCTGAGTACGTATCTAGTGCCGATTTTACCGGTTTTAAGGCCACATTTTACTGGTGAACTGTTGATACTAGAGGCGTATTTCCAATTAGAAAAAAAAAATATATTTAAATAACGTGTAGACCTCTCAGATATACGTAGGTACACAACACATTCTGGCATGCTGCTATTCGTTAGCAATCCCTCAAAGGAATGTGTCTTTCAGTTGATGTAGATATGTTACGGTTAATGTGTGTGTGTGCGATAAATCCGGTTTTTTTACATTATTGCCGAGCATTTTGGTAAGTTTGATAGATTTTCCTAAGTTAATCATTTATACCGGTGATTGTGCGCAATACCCAGAGGTCGCGTCGTTGGTAAACATAATAAATCCTACAATACGATATAGTTTACAGGTATTATATCATTATATCTGGGTTCGATCTTGTAATTTGTTATTATATCGGGGTCCGACTGTATTCATTCCGCATGCTAGACTAATTCGGATTTTTTTTTTCTTTCATATTTATCAAATTCAATAATTGCCCTAGGGTATTATGCATAATCACAGATAAAGCTGATAAATTTCAGGTATTTACCAAGTTTACCAACGACGCATGCATAATCTCCGCAGAAAGTTCTATTTTTTTTTTCATTATTTATCAAATTTGCCAACAACGGCGCTTTGGTATTATATATATTTCGCCGGTAAAACAGAGAAATTTATCAAACATACCGAGATAATTGGTAAGTATGCATAATAACCAGTTATTTTGCATAATTACCGAATCATAACATTTACCGTAACCGATACATATTATCAGAAGTGGTCCAAATAAATATCCTTGTTGAATTCTAATCACAGATGATTACCACAATCGCCACGAACATGGTAAAACACCGTGGAATATGTTATCACCAAAAATGTCTCCTGGATTTTTGAGAGCAATCGCGCATCTCGGATATCCCCAGAATAATTTTGACAATAGTTTCTAATACGAATCTTCAAAATCGGTCAAAAGAATTCATTATACAGTCTGTCGTATTATGCCTCGATGTACTGGCTGACGATCAGTATTCACTCGTTGAAGGGAAACATTATCTAGATGAGAATTGGTAACGAAATACCTTTTGTAATCCCAGAGTCGTACCCGTGATACGCAAGTGTGAGATCACATAAATTGTAAATTAGTATAGTCTACTATAAGTCCGGTCATCATAGCTGTAGGGTTTTGTGAATAGCCTATGATGAGAATCTCTAAGACGTGCGATTTCTATCTGCATTCGGGTTGGTTGATTTTAATTGGTCAGATTCCTCTTGGATACGTACCGATTGGTTCATTAAAGGTTCATTACTGAAGCTTGATTGCGCAAAGGGTCTTTCATGGCTCTCGAGACACAAATGCGCTGAATAACATCTCCGTATTATACGAAGGCAATTGGATGGTATAATTGTCAAATTCGGATCGCAAACTTCTATCCGAGTGACCTGTCGTTTCAAATATCCATAATCCGCGTTTCATTTCTGATTTAGTCATATTCGTTGGACATTCAAGTTGGAATTTAGTGTCTTTACGGCTCTTGAATGACAATTGTCAAATCTTAATAATTGTGCTATTTTTGCTAATGATCCACTTTTATACACAAAACAATCCATGAATTAGATGTTATTCATATACACGCAATATTCACTTCTAAAATTCCCGATCCCAATGTGCCGTTCCTTTTCAAATGTTAATCAATCATGACTATTGAGAAGATTGTGTGAATGTTTGTGATTTTAAGTATTATCAATTCACTGCACAATGAGCTACAATATCCCTGAACTGTACGTGTATATCGTTTAGAATTTGTATCGATAACTTCATATTCGATATAATTCCTGCGTTTCACATACCCAAAGCCCTTATAATTTCAACGCATTTCCCGTATATGTTTATTCAGTCATTGCAAACCATTTGGAAGGGATCCTAGTTATGTTTACAAAACATGTATGGTGTGTATTGAGTGTAGGCGAATATTCGGGACTCGATTACGTCGAAATTGGTGAACAACCGAATTACTTGATACCAGATTGGACATGGTCAGGTGGAGGGGAGGGGGCAGACGAATGTTGGCTAATGACTTTAGCGTTACGTTTGCTCAGTTTACAGTCTGGTATGTAGGAGTAAAATCTTCCTCGGAAAGTGCCTCGTTCCAGAGGACGGTAATCTCCGACAGTATCCGAGATTCTCCGGTTTCCTCCGTTCCTCGCTTTTGCCAAGGACAATGGTTCCGTGATGAATATTAGCAATAACCCCCGTCGCTTTTGCACAGTGAGATACAGACAGACAGAGAGAGAGAGAGAGTGCCACCTACACACACACACACACTTACTCGTACTGAGAGATATTGAGAGGTTTTGTACACAGAGTGATAGAGCCGGGTAGGACGTGTTTTGGGGAATTGGCTCAAATCCATGGACCGTCCAGTAATAAGATACACAACAATAGGTTAGTAGTGAGGGTGGAATGGAAGTACCAGTCCATTCCGTCCGTTGTTGTTTCGGCCGCTCTCTCTCTCGCTCGTCCTCGAGCTCTTGCGCGTTGTTCCATCATCGTTTCCGCCCTAATTGTCGCGAGTTTCCACGTCAGTGGCTCGATTTATGGTGGAGCCGATCAGATTCCTCTCTATCTCCTGGTAGGTAAATGGATGGGATGTTGGTAGTTATTATTGAATGTTCTGTTTTTCTGCTATTTGCTGCACCTTGACCGTGGATCCATTCGTATCGGAATTTTAGTTTCCGCATTTTTCTCATTGCTCCTTGGAGTCTGTTTGCATCCGATTCGTTCCGAATGCACTGCATTATGAGTGCTTCCGACATCATGTTCTAATTCGAAAGTATTTTATTGAATGGAAATGCGTTGCTATCCTTGTGTGTGTGCTCTGAAGCAGGTTATGTCATCATCTCTGCATGACACTGTTGTTATATAAAATGCTTAATAAAATACGGCAGGGGTTCTCAATCTTTTGACCCTTGCCCTTTTCATCGTATATGTGTGAGGCTCCTGTAAATGGTTTAATAGATGTTGTGCATTCATGAAAAATCCACTTTGAAGCTTGAAAATTTGCACATATCAACATCGTCAGCTCACCACGATAATCCCTAGGAACCCCGACGCACACTTTGAAAAACCCCGAAGAACGGTATTATTACATAGTTTTCTACAACCGAGATCCAGAAGAGAAATAATGAGTAAAGCTACACTGGCTTATATAAAAGTTACGCATGTAACTGCTTGTATATCATAACGACACCACCTTTAATCTTGCCCCTCTGGATTAGGCGGGTATTGGAAAATACGGTGTACTCGGGCATACAGTCTCTTCATGTGGAGCCTTCGGCACACTGACAGATATTGTCTTACCAATGGAAATGCAAATACCTCTCCTTTCAGTTTTGTTTCATTTAATTTCGGAAAATTGTTCTTTTAAGTGCGAGTAACCTGGTAGCCTTTATTTTGTTCTACATCAGCTCCGGGGGGGGGGGTGTACGCAGAATCGACTTAGGAAGGGTCACAAAAGGTTTAAGGGGCCGGGAAAATCACAAGGATTTTCGTCCAGATAAAATTTTAGTTGTTAACCTTCAAAAAGTTAACAGAAAGTAGTTAGTACAGCTGATAAATCTATTTTGTCTTTCGATATTTTATTTATTTTCACAAAATGTTTTTAATCGGCTTGGGAGGAGCATAAGTATCCCCTAACGCCGCTTTCATCTCTGATCAGCCATAATTTGACGTGAAGGGCTAGCAACAAAAGCTATTTGGAACATTAAATGCATTTTCGATATTGACTTAGCTCCATATTTTGACCAAAGGGTCGGACATAAACATTAATCCTGTGTTTCTCTTCCAATTTAAAAAAAAACCGGAGTCAGATTGCGATTAGAGATGAAATCAGTGTTGCCATTCCTTTTGTTTTAGATAGCAAAATTGAATGATTTCTAGTATTATTTTACATGTACAGCATAAATATGTAAATTTGGAAAGATATTCAAAATTAAAAACCAACTAATTAAGAAAAAACTAGATGTGGTGGCTGTTTCTTTTTTAGGTCGGATTTGCAATCTGCACCTAAAAATCATTCCAGAACAGCTAAAAAAATGACTGACTGAGGTAGATACATTTTCTCAGGGCGTACCTAGTCTTTAATGCCGGGTTTTCCTAGGAGCAGGTTTCCACAACATTTGCAGCGTGAAAACGATGATTGTTCAAAAAAAACCTGAATTTCAGGTTTTTAACCAATCAGCATTTTCACGCTGCACACAGCGCAGAAATTCTGCTCCTAGGAAAACCCGGCTTAAAACTGCCATAAGCTTCCCTGTTCGATGCTGCTTCCGTACGAGCTGGATAAAGAAGTTAAGAAACTGTTGGTATGTGATAGTTGAGTGTGTGAGTGTACGTGTATAATAGGCGTGTCAACAAAAGATAATAAAATTTACAGCCTATGCTGCACTCAGAGAGTCGGTATATGTCAAATAAATTGTGAGATATTATAAAAAATGAATTCGATAAGTTGTGGCTTACTTATCACAGAAATTTGGAATTTCTGCGCTAAAGATGCGGACGATGTGAAAGGGTATGCGGACCCACATCCGCTCCGTGTGAAAGGGGTCTTAGCGGCTCGAACTTTTGCCGCATGAATCTGAGCTTTGAAACTGAGCTGTTTATCCAAAATAAGACGAAGATATTTTGTCTGAGACTTGGGTTGTAATATAGTATGCCCCACTGTGATAGTGGTGTTCGGTGGGAGTTGCCTTCTTGCAAACCGTATAAAGTTACATTTGCTCTCGTTTAAGACCACTGCATGTAGCTGATGCCAGAGCTCGACCCTTAAGACCATTTCTTGCAAGTTCCTTAGAGCTTGCTTAGGGTCCCTGGATGTCATAAGAATTTTCGAGTCGTCAGCATAAGAAGCTAAGATTCCTCTTTGTGGAGCCGGAAAGTTGTTAATAAAAATATTGAAAATTATTGGGCCAATTACAGACCCTTGACAAATAGATGCCTTAAGTGGGCGTCAAGTAGAGAGAGCGTTTTTGATACGAACCTGAAATGTCCTATCCCTGAGGTAGCTGTGGTGAACCATATGTATAAAGTGGGAGAGAAACCTTCTAAGTATCATAATGGCAATTAGCGCTGAGTGCTTACCCTTACGAAAGGCCAATTTAGTTCAATCTGTACGAAGCATGTATGGAATTTGATTAGTGATACCACTGTCAATCACGAGTAGTACTGGATAATGGTCAGATCCGAGAGCACTGAGCACCTCAATGGTGACTCCCTGTAGTAAGTTTCTTGTCAAACCAAAGTCAAGTACGTCTGGCCTATGCTGCATGTTGAAGGGATTATATGTAGGTGATTGCGGTGCACGAACGTCAATCATATTTGAATGACACAAAAAATGGTGAGCACCCTACCATCCTGATTTGTTGTGATGCTA
The DNA here is from genome assembly GCF_987345545.1 of Pholcus phalangioides. NCBI lineage: Eukaryota > Metazoa > Arthropoda > Arachnida > Araneae > Pholcidae > Pholcus > Pholcus phalangioides. The sequence goes on from NW_028301611.1 coordinate 1,861,180, forward strand.
TTGAAAAGTTGGCGTTTAAGAGTTGAAATCGCCAGCTACAAATATGGGCTTATTACCGTTGCTTATAAATATCGCTTTTAGTCCGGGGTTGTGAGCGGTTATATCATCTATCTACCCTAATGGCGATGGCCTCACAAGTTGTGGGCGAAGGAAGATCAACTGTCTCAGTATGAAAATTCCTCTTGATATGTATAAGGACACCCCCCCCCCTACTCGTGGTAGGTTGCGGCGGTCAAGCCTATGGCGTTCATATGTAGGGACTTTGAAAGTCACGTGCCGGTGAAAGCCACAAGTCTTGTATGGGAACCGCGTCCGGGTCAAATTCAATAACAGTTTCATGCTACTCATGGAGGTTGATGGGGATTACGTCAGCGTCTCTAGCTGAAAATTTTAAAATTTAGCCTTGGAACTGAAAATAATAAAATTTAATTTTTACTTAATATTGTAAAATTATAAGTTATTGGAATATTAATGGTTTAATTAATTATTATATGTGTGTTATAGCTAATTGATTTATTTATACGAATTACAAAAAAAAACGTAAAAGAAATTTATGTGCTTGTTTTTTCACCTTCAATTCATTCGAAAATATCAACCGGAGATGTATCAAACGAGAGTTTCGAATTCCAGCCGACAGATGGCGCGAACAGTACCGTAATCGGAGGCTCCCACTGTAATGTTTTTTTATATCCTCAGCGCTGTGTGCACCGATGCCGTGAAGCAGAAACTGCCACACAGGGGCGAAGGAGGGGGTGCAGGGGGGGGAGGGCTTTTCCCTCCCGAATCTCCGTTTCCACAGTTAGTCATGATGATGCCTGCCTGGCGAGTGTATGTCCAGTGAGAGGTTTTCTCGCGAGTGTGAGGAAAGGATACCCTCCCGTGCTAAGAGTCGGCAATGCTGGCCCTATCGCTGGCCATGGTTCTTAGTGGCCTAGCCCTAGGGTACCGGCATCATCCGAGGTACCCTTGGGGGCCCAACGAAGTGTGCTGCGGAAGGATTCGGCACCACAGAGGTGAGTTACTTGCAAAAAAAACCAAAAAACATATATTGCGATGCAGGAAAAATGACTGTGCTAGTGATTTTCCAACGACCGAGTTTGATCTTCCCGAAGGCAGCGCGGCTATCCGCGGAATCGAGCCAAAGTTTCCGCGCTACATACTCGGAATATTTCTCACTTCACACACACACATTTACAAAATTTACCTTACATGAATCCATTAGTATTAAAGGTATCGAATTTTGTATAGTACCTACTAAATCTCTGCTGTTATTCCTCATTTTAAATCCATAAAACAATAAATCATGAAAATAATTTTCGTAATTTTTACCTTTGATAATATTCAGTCATATATTATTAGAAATGATAAATATATAATCAATTCATGCTGAATATTATTGATATCATACGTCAAATTGATTTCATCTACTAAAATAATTCATTATATTTTTTTGTTTGTTTTTAAATTGCAAAAACACTTCAAACATGTTAAACATGATCTTATTTCTTCGTACCAAACTCCATTTTGAGAACCCAATATATATTGATACTTGTCTATTCTGATTATTATACATACATTTCTTTGTTTAAATCAGTATTATAGTATTGATCTATGTAATTTTGCATTTTTCGATCAAACGAAATCTCGAAAAATCTGGACTTTGTGGTTCAGGAAAATCTGATTATTACGTGATGGATAACATTCATTAAAATTTTATCAGTTTTCATTCTATGACTTTTTCCGTTACTTATTTCTTTGCGTATCACTAACCATCTAATAATTGGCTCTTTTCTTTTGCACATAACTAAATTACCTAATTTATTTTTCACATTTTGCGCAATTTGTACTCCACGAATTTTCCCTTGAATTAACTGAATAATTAATCGTTATTTGGCTCGGAGGTAAATAAATTACCGACCTCTCCCCTCTGCAGGCGAATTTTTGCGTAATTCAATTTTAGCAAACTTCTATAGATTCCTTAACGATAAATTTTAATTTGTTTGCTTTGGTTACGATATTGACTGCGTAAACCTATACGTCATTCGTTTCATAATATTTAGGTGCATTTGATTTCATCAATTTCACATTTTTACTTGAAGAAAAATTTTCGATTGTTTTTGGACTTTTTCTCTATTTTACTTCATCTATTTTACGTTGTTTACTTTGAAATCTCTACTTGGTTCTACTCTTTTTAATTTTTCTTTATCCTTAATTTTCTGCTTGTGCATTTTCTGTGTAATTTTTTAAATAGTTTGTGCTCGATTTTAATTTTTTTGTGAACGTGTTGCGTACCTTTGCCATAGCTTTCATCAGTTGCGTTTAATTATACTTTTAAATGATGCTAATAATCGTTTTTCAAGTTATAGACCATGCTCCGTTACTTCCCTTAATCTTGCTCCATATTTTTTTACTTTGATATTGCTGTATAATGTTTTTCTCGATTTTTTTGCCTAATAGGGTCTACCACCTACAATATTTCTACTTGAATTTTTGCCTAATATTTTTCTTAACTTTTGTTTTAATTTTTCTTGATTTCGCATATATTTCCTTGATTTTGTTTCGCACAATCTCTTTTGCTCAATATTTTTCTTCTTGATTTTCCCCACTTTTTCCTTCATTTTTCTAGAAATTTGTTCAACTTTTCTTGACTTTTGTTTATTTTTCTGGGTCTTTTGTCTGCATAATTTTTGCGTAAGTTCCTGAGAGATTTCTTTCGTTTTTAATTTTAATTGGCAGTTTGCGTACTTTTTTCTTAGTTGCACTCCATGAGGAAATTTTCTTGATCCTCTCCATATAATTTTTCTATTCTTTCCTCCATAACTTTACCGTAACTATTCTACATAATTTCGTCGTAACTTCCCAATATAAATATTTTTGATTTCCATCTATAACTTTTCCTAATTGCCTTCCGTAACTGTGCTTAATTTCCTTTCATAATTTTGCTGTATTTCCTCCAACAACTTTGCTGAAATTCCTTCTCTAACTTTACATCATTCCCATCCATAACTGCGTAATTTTTCTTCCATAACTTTCGCGTACTCCACTCCAGAATTTCTGACTACCGACTTCCCTGCATGGACTAAACTTTCACGTAATTTACTCTAAAACTCTCATATTTCAATCTACAACCCATATAAATAACGTAGTAACAAATATCCAATGAACGCATCGCTCTTTGCAAAGAAATACTCCTTCGGATTTGTATTAAAATCCGCTACCTACTTCGATTCCATACTAAGTCAAAACTAATCGTCAGTAGTCGATCTATCATCTGCAATATCGATTCATATCTAGTTAAAGTGATTCACAAAAATATTTTTATATCATTCAAAAGCTGTTAACGCTTCCTTCTCGCTGCATGTAATCACCTGGGAGAAGGGAAAGAAATGTAGAAAATAAGTCCTCCTTAATATAGTTTTTATTCGGGAAATTTCGAAATATTTTTCCGTTTCGTCTGACTGAGGATAAATGGGAAAAAATATCCGGAAAAAGGTGGGGAAAAAAAAATAGCTATTTCCCGGCCGTTGTTCTCCTATAAAAGGTGTATTGATTTATTTTTTTTTCTGTTACCTCTTCTCGCCTTGAATACATCAGGTCGATAAACTGTTCCGAAAAATTTTTCTTCTCCGGTTTTTTGATAAGGAGATCCTTTTGGAAACTTTCTTGTTTTTTGCTCCAAGATTATTAAAACTCCTCTTTTTTTTGGTATTAAATAATCCTAAATATATATATATATATATATATATATTTTGTGGGATCAGTTGAAATTCCCGAATTGGCCGCTCGCCAATGTTAGATGGTTTCTTATAAGGTATACTGATGATGGATGATGGGCTGTTGTTGTTGTATGCTGATGCATCCCGGGAAGACAAATTTTTGTTCTAATAGGCTGTGTAATAGATGGTATGTTTTACGGGTGGCTGTGAAATATCGTTCGCGTGCCCTCGTAAAAACGCTGAAACAATGGATTTTTCACATGGTGTGTGGATTTATGGAGTTCGGTTGTTAGCATTTTTCGTGGAAATTGGAATGGGAATCGCCCCCCATACAACAGGGGATGCCGATCAAATGCCATCGAAAATTTCTGAACAGTTAAATCACGCATGCTCAACTCATGGCACGGGGACCAAATGAAGCTGTCGGAGCCATTTGATGTGGCCCGTAACAAATAACCAACCACTTAAGTGACCCGTGGCACTTTTCCACATCATTTAAGCTGCTAACGACACATACACAGATCACTTAAGCGGCCCCACGCACATATGCAAATCAATTGAGTGGCTCGCAGCGCACTTACAGATTCTTAAGCGGCTCGCGTCTCGTTTAAAACTCACTTAAGTGGCCTGCGGCATTTTTATAGATAACTTAAGTGGCTTTTGACCCATTCACAACTCACTTAAGTGGTTTGCGGCATTTTAATAGATCACTTAATTAAGTGACTTTTGACCCATTTCCACATCAACAGAATCCACTCGAAGCGCATTCCCAGATCAATTAATGTTTCCAAATCAATCTGGTACGGGCTGTGTCGCACTTTCCGATCGCCAGAGTGACGCGGTACTTTTCAGATCTCTCTAACTACCCGCGGCGCATTTCTGGATTACTCAAGTGGTTCGCGGCATATTTTAAGGTCACCTGAGAGGCGAGTCACATTTGCAGATTAATTAAGAGGCCTGCGACACGTTTCCAAACCAATGAAGGGTTCCGTACTCTCCAAAAGTTCGGCCTATCACAGAAATCCTTTGGAATATTGCAGTTATACGATTGACCAGCATGTTCACAGGGAATTTATACACCATCTGTGTACAAAAGTTTACGTACCGGAGCCGTGAGAAAACTTGCATTTTGAAAATATCTATTTTGGAATGTTCATTGAGTGCTCTGCAGTTATTTTCCATGTCACTGATTGCAATGTTCTGTAGACAATTGCAATGTTCTGCTCAAAGACAGAATCAAACCTTGACCTTGGAATAGAAAATGTTTGAAAGTGGGAAGTCTAGCAGGGTGTGCCGCTCAATTTTGTTACATACGCATTTTTAACGCATTCTGCGCCAGCTCTTCATGATAGAAGATGAGTGTTTTGCATGCACTGCTAAGTAGTAGTAGGGTGTTTATAATAAAACTTTCCGGATACACCCATCCTTCGGGAACGCTTCGATATCTCTCTGAGATGGGAAGCGGGGTGTGTCCGGTCTTCAAAGGTCAAAGTAGTAGGGTGCCACGCTAATATTGTGTTTCTTGAGAAGAAACTGTCTCTATGGAGCTAGTTACATCTTAGGGGACGCTGGTCAAACCAAAGTCCCGGAAGGACTTTAAACTAAAACCTTTCAACTTTAAACTTCCGATTTAAACGTCTATAATACACGGATTTCTTAACATTGAGAAAAACATCGGGGGTTTCTTAGTGCTGATTATATACGGTTGTGAATTATCTGCTGTTTTTCTTTTTTTCTGACGGGCTGGAATAGGCATATTTAAAATTATTTTGGAAAAAGTTTTAAAACCATATATAGATGGCGTCTATATACACTGTAATCTCCTTGTAACGATATTCTCCGGCTTACGGAAAATTATCGTTGTAGTGGGATTATGATTATATCGAGAGGCAACAGTGCCATCACGTCATCAAACTTATGCTTTTGTTGCCATCTTTTTTGAATTAATACCTCTAGAAAATGTGCTTTCATGTATTCATTCAAAAAAATTTTAATTGATTAGTTGATTAATAAAATTCAGGTAGATGCATTGCCCCCCGTAATTTGCTTACTGCGTTGCACTGCCATGCCATATACAGAAAATAGCAACACCAATTACAATACTTCCTTAGCGCTTTCGTTGATCCTGTGGTGCAAAATACCGATGTAATACGACGTATTAAAAAGAGCGAAAACAAGTTAAAATCAAATTCAAAATAATTTTCAGCAAATAATAAAAAAACATCGTTGTAGCGATTTAAAAAAAAAAAAAAAATTCGATGTATCGTTATCGACGGATTTATCGTAGTAAAGGCTATCGTTGTATCGAGAGTAGTTTAACATTAGACTACAGGCAATTCCAAAGAAGATTTGAAAAAAAAAATGTTGTTGTAGAGGGATCTAGCGTTATATCGAGTATCGTTGTAGCGAGGTATCTCTGTAGATACAAGTTGAAGAACCGTCAATTTTTATACAAAAACGTGGTTAAGTACCTCCTTCCATTCTTTTATTTCATTGTCGGCGAATGGAATTATCTCATACGTCACTACGGACGACACGATGACATTATTGCATAATTTACAGCATAAAGCATAATTTCCATCTGCAGGTTAGGGACCGTTCAAGTATTATGTCAGCAGATTATTAGCCATTTTTTACCCTTTTCAGCAAAATTTTGTCAGCTCTGCCCCCTATCCCTAAAGGGATATTGGGATCAGAGACGTATGCGGGAGGGGGGGGGGGCTAATATGCTAAGCCATATTAGCTAAACCCATGTCTCGCAGATCAGATGCGACGTTCGGGGCTATCTGATGTGGTCCACCACCTCAAACCTAATTCTGTGAAAATAAACTAAGCGGCAGATTCGCAGATCACTCAAGCTACCCACGACACAGTTCCAGAAGGCTTTAAACGATTCGCGGCATGATTACGCATCATCTGAGTGAGCCGCAGCATAATTACGGATCAGTTGAGTGACTCGCGGCACAGTTCCAGTGCTCTGAAGCTGCCCGCGACACATTTCCAGATCATTTGAAGGATTTGCGGAACATTTAGAGATCACTTAAGTAGTTCTGTAAAGGGCGAATGAGTTCAGGTGCCCACAAACTAGCCAGTTTTTCCCGCCGCTGTGGCCATAGTGACGGACTCGCATCGCGAGGATCCGGGTTCAACCCCCACCTGCGCAACAGTGGTGGTCGGCTGAAGTTGGTTTTTTGAGGTTTTCAACTTCAAGGCGCGAATGCGAGCCGATCTCCCCGTTAAGAAGTCTCGCCACAGAGAGCAACAGGCCTACAACGTTACAAATATTCATTACATTTCACTCACAATTTGAAGTATAGATGGCAACACTGAAATATCGCACACGACGCTAGCTACACACTCAGACTGTTAGGTGCACTCACTTTGTTCCAGACTCTGCCACGAAGCTGGGCTGGAAGAGATCTCGGCAACAGGATAAGTCCGGTGGCAGAGACGCTAGCGTTCATTCATTCATTCATTCAGCCAGTTTTTCCCCCGTTTTAGGATGTCATTAAGAATATTTCATATTTCTATAAAAAGTGGTTGATGACGCAAGCATTATTCAACGCCCCGCCCCCCACGTCATCAACGGTCAGCAAACCCGAAACCCCCCCCCCCCCTTCCCAGCCGCAAACACTCTGCCTATACCTATCAGCACCCTTACGACAAATTTGACATACCAACGCATGATATTAGGACGATTTTAAATCCTTCAATGCATTTTGTATAACGTGTTCACTTGGGGACATTGTTCAAGTGGCCGCGAGCACGAAGTCGGACACGAGCGTCGAGCACTCTGGGTGTTTCAGGGGAGCATATGCCTGCCTTATATTATAAGGTTTGCATGCAGGAAATCACCGTGCTAGTACGAAAAGCACCAAACGATTCCTTAATTCCCATATCGTCCACTTCACACTACAGACACTTCTCGTGGATGTTGTTCCTGTTGGAGTAAAACGTGGAATATATAAAAATGCGCCGCAGGGCCCTCATAAACTTTCATGGGCCGTACTCATTTCCTGGACTTCCGGGCACGGCTCATTTTTCTCAGATTCCACTCACGCCGGAGCAGGAGGGAAAAGTAATCTTGGAAAAACTTGTGCAAGTGACTCAACACCTTACGTATTACTAGTGTTTTTCTTTCGTGCGGAGGAACTGGCATTTTATTTTTGTTCGTACTTCCATCCACTAGCTCATTTATACATTGTACTGTCCCTCGTGGCTTTATATATATATCTTCTCTAACGTCCGTGATTATCTATTTGGTAACGTTCGCCTTTTGCCGCTTCGGCAGCTGGACGATGCCCTACTCTAGGGTATCCGGTTTCCTCTACTCTACGCCACTGTCTCTTTTTTTTTCTTTGGATAACTACTCCTTTCTCTCTGTCCAGGACAGTCCGGGAGCGGACGGATGTGTGTGTGTGAGAGAGAAGGCAATTGACATACAGAGTTACGGCCGCTGTCCTGCATTTGTGATCAAGATTCTCGGACGCAGCTCACGTATTCCTATTCCCGACTTCTCTTGTCCCATTTTGTCGCAGGAGTGATTCGCGAAACTTTGACAAATCGAATCAGAAGGTTGCTTGCTTGCCGTCGGGTATGACCAATGGATGACTAGGTCTATACTATTTTTTCCCTGGTATTGCTCGATTTCTACTTTTTTTTTTTATTTCTCCCCCTGGTCCAATGACGAAGCGGCTGATTGATCTTGTTGGTTTGGTTGGTTCTTGGTATGTATGTATAAGAGTCTTTATCTTGCTGCGAGGCGTTTGTTTCACTGTCTCTTCTTGATATGTGACTCCGTATTTCGAGCGGTATACGCATTTGCTTAATGGAATAAGCTCGAGAAATTTCGTTCGTTCTCAAACTTCTTTTCCCTTCAAACACACGATACGATTCTTCGGATCCCATGTATTAGGATGTATTCACCTCACTGTGTGAAAGTGTTACATTGCTTTTTTTTTCCCGGAGAGAAACGAAAAATTATTCAGATGTAGAGCGAAACGTTATCAAATTTGATCGGAAATTACCATTTTTCTATAGCAGTAAGGAAGGGTATTTTGGAAAACATTTGGGCATTCTTAACTTCATTTTAGTTTATTTCTATTGTTCTTTTTTTTTTTTCTACTGATACAGTGGAGTCTTTCAGTAATGGTTATAAATCCTCTGGGGCTGAAAATGTTGTCTGTTGACGGAGAATGTCCATTAAGGGGAGGAATGTACATGAAAACTCGATCTCATAAGTGTCCCATGCACTCGTAAATAATTCAAAAATTCATAGAAATTGAAGAAATTCGTACATTTTTATGCTCCTTCGCGAGAAAGTTATTCTCACGAAGGGGAATTTTTTTGGTGCGGAAGAGAGAAAAGATTGGTTCGAATTTTTTCCCAACAGCGGATGCTGCATTGAAGTAAATTGCAGAATATCTTCGCAGTTCCTTTCTTCAATGCCGTCTGTGTGTAAAACGTTCGTAAAACTTAAGCCGCTGAGATTCGTGGCTGAGGTAAAACTACTTCCCCAACAGTGTTTTATCCACCAACGTCAGCACCCTAACAGGCCTATTTTGAAGTAAATATTCCCTGAGTTTGAATGTATTAAAAGTATCGTGTTGAAGGTCTGCACGTTACGTACATAACCCGAAAAGTTCAAGCATTTGTCATTTCCACTTCAAAATATAGAAGACAGTAGTTACACACATCGTTATTACTCAAGTCCAAGACCCTGCTCAATATTATCGGGACGGTGCGTGCAATAGTAATGATTTCTACAAGATGTCTCAATTCCATCAAGTAATTCCGAACTCCACCTATATCCCCATCAACTGCTTAGTGGCACCAAAGAACCCCACTGCACAAAAGGCAAACATTCGCTCTCTGGTGCAAGGACTTCCAATTCTCTCGTTCCCAAGAAACCCTCCATGAGTCACGAGACTGCTTCAAGGAACCCAAACAAGGATAAATACTTCCTTGAAAGAGATATTTGAGGCATTTGACAGCATTTGGTTTCACGGAACCCCCAGTTCAAACCCTATAAACTCTGGTCCAAGGGAGCTCAACTTTTAGGAGGGAGCGGACCCATTTCATTAATTTGAATAACGTGTGGGGTACTTGAGTGATCTTGAACAGCGTCGCAGGTGACTCAAGTGAACTCTAAATATATCGTAAGTCATTTAAGTGATTATGGAATTTGCAGTGGGCTGCTTGAGTAAATATGCCGCAGCTAACGAAAGTGATGTGGAACTGCATCGACTGCGGATCAAGTGCTCTCGAGCTGTGTTGCCGGTCAGTTGAGTGTTCTTTAACTGTGCCGCGGCTCACGCAAGTGGTCTGCAAATATGTCGCGGGTCCCTTAAGTTATCTGTAAATGACCAGTTTTACAAAATTTTATTTGAAGCCGCGGGCCACATCAGAAGGCTCGGGCCAAATTCGGCTTTGGGTTGGGAATGTATGCTCTAGTTTCTAGTCCAAAGATAGAAAAATGTTGGTAATCTGTTGCTAATTCGAACTTCGTCCTAGAATTATTTCTCCGAACCAGTTCGCGGAAGAGACCTTATCCCCTAATTGACTTACAAGTGACAGTAAAACGTCCCCAGTTCCATTCATTGGACCACTGGCGCCTGGACGCCGTCTCCAAAATCCTGGATACACCTAAACGAATACATAGACTGAAATTTTTCTGTGCTCCCTTCCATCAGATTCATCCTCGAATAATGGGGCAACTTCGACCCGTCCCGACGGGATGATGGCTGACACCGAGATAGATTGCACCATGAATAAACTTTCCACATCGCAAAATCATAATAGATGATCATCCGGGTAATGTAATATAATGGATATGGGAATTTTTGAGATAGGATTAATGATTGTAATAAGTTGACAATCAAGGGGGGAGAAAACGATCCGCTGTGGGGACGGCGAAACGGGCGTATAAGAAGGAGAGGAGAAAAAAAATGGAAGTGTCGTAGAGTTTAGATCAATAAATGGCGGTGCCAGCGTGGCTGCACCTTTTGCTGAGCCCTACAACGCTCAGCAACGAGCAACCTTCTTTTTTTCTTTGATTGATGAAAAGTGTGTTTCACCTTATTTTCCTCTGGTGCCGTATCCACACTCACTCGTGAACGCCTCGCCTTAACCCAGTGTAGGTATTGGGCGAGCGAAAGTGCTGCTGCTGCAGCCTGCGTGCATGAACATCGGACTGTTGTCACGCAATAGCCCTGGCCACGAACTACGTGCCACTCTCACATACTACAGCATGTAGGCAGGAGAGAGGGGGGAGCTTATACACAAAATTTTTGTTTCGGTTTTTTTTTCTCTCGCCATGATCGGAAATTTGATGCACGCTGGAATAAGCGCGACGGAGAAAGGAAAGACTCCTCCCGCACTAACATGACATAGTCCGTAAAGCATTTCTTGTATGATTTGTTGCTGTGTCTAGCCCTGGAATCCGCCCGTACTGTTCGTCACCGCATCCTTTTATCCTATACCACCTGCTGAAGTCGCATTCAGGTGGAGTACCCCCCCCCCCTTTTCGAAGAAAGAACGAAACGCTTATCAGGTGTCGTAAATGAATTGAAGGACCTGAAGCCGTGTTCTTCAAACGCCGCGCTGTGGTGGCCGAGTGGTCACAGTGACGGACTCGCATCGCGTGTATCCGGGTTCAAACCCTACCATCGCCACAATGGTGGTCGGCTGAAGTTTGTTTACTGCGGTTCCCAACTTCGAGGCGCGAATGCGAGCCGATCTCCCCGTTAAAAAGTCTCGCCGCCAGAAAGCAACAGGCCTACAACGGTATAATTATTCATTCATTACACTTCAATCACTATGAATTGAGAAAAAACTCAGTCTAAAAAAATCGATTGCAGATAGCACCACTACACATAACAAGCATTACACAGAAACAAACTTCACTACACATAACAAGTATTACACAGAAACAAACTTCACTACACATAACAAGCATTACACAGAAACAAACTTCACTACACATAACAAGCATTACACAGAAACAAACTTCACTACACATAACAAGCATTACACAGAAACAAACTTCACTACACATACGCACACATTCCAACTTGTACAAATTCGTTAGAAGTTGCGCAGAGGAATATGAACGAGGTGCATGTATGGCTTAGTAGTGGTATTCTTCAATCTGTTTGCAACTGCACGCAGGTGAAAGTAGTTGTTTAATTATGCGCACAGGGCAAAAAATATATAGATGAAATCATTTACCGTCCCTCAAACATAAGCAGGAGAAAATAAATACAGGGTATCCCGAAAATGTGGAGAAGGTTTAAAAACTCGTAAAAAAATGGAGGTGGAGGAGGCATTTTTGAATGCGGTCGCTGTTGTAAATGAATAAATAATTATATTTCATCGATTGCTGCTTCCCATCACAACCCATGAACGGCAATTATCAAATCAAATTACAGCGTCCATGTTCATGTGGGGAAAGGAGGGAGAGACTGAGGACGAGGGAAGAGAGAAGAAAACAGAACGAGTGGCATGAAAAAGAATAATAAGCAACGGTTCTGTGCCTGCGTTGATACAGCAGGAGACGCAGAATCCCGCTGGAATGGGAAATTTTTTTCGTCTATTTCTGCCGGAAATCACTAGCTGAGATTACTGCTAATGGATGAAGTTCTCTTACTTTTTGTGCGATTTGATTGGCCTTGCGAACATAGACATCTGCGCGCTATTTGTTTATCACTTCAAGTCGCATCCAGTATACGATATCCAGTAAGAATGATATGAGAAGGCTGATGGTTGAAAAGGTGATGCTCATCCTTGAACTGCAATTAAAATTATAAAAAAAAAAATTCCGTTCTTTTTCACTGTTAAACCAACCACCGGCGCATTTTACTTCCATTAACCGTACATGCACCTCGTACACATTCCTCTACGGTAGTAAGTAATCGTGATCTACCATTTTTCTAGCTGAATAAATGGATTTATTGATACATGGATTCCATAGCAAAAAATTTCGTTGACATTCACCCCACCCCTTTCATTTTCAGTGGAATTTTATACTGCATAAACTGCATGGTGGAGTTACGTACGGCTTCTCCACTGCTTACATCGTCGTCGTAAAACCGCCCCGAAAAGAAAATCTATCAATCCATATTTATAGTATAAACGTAGGCAATAAAAAGCTGTCAAAGTTACACTTTTCTATATCGTCTCGAAACGACACAATATTTATCTGGCGTATCATAATGGAATCGGTAAATGATTCATGAAATAATTCTCCACACACAGAGATACAACATCCATGTAAGGGTGAGGGGAGGTGCGGTGTAAAGAAAAATAATAAGTTTTAGGTTGGCACGTTTTAAAAGACACGTTGACAGCCAAGAGTTTGTGGCTGTCCAGAGGTGTGATTGAAAATGATTGAGAGCGCGGAGGAAACTCTCTCTCTCTCTCTCTCTCGCCTCGCTATATTGCGATATTTTGCTCGACGATGACGACGTTCGTGACATGCGTTCATTTTCTCGCCACCTGAAGATTTTGTCCCGTGGAAAGAAGAAAAAAAAAAATTCGCAAGTCGAATTTTCTACCGTCTTTTGTGTATGGGAACTATTAAGAAAAACGAGTTGTGTGGTTCGAGTCGAATAATGGCGAGAGGGAAGAGATTAACCGCGTGAATATCATTTCAACTTGCGAGACGACGTGCATAAAAGAGATATTTTAAATATCTTTGAGTTGTGCGTCAAACTCAATGATCAATCAATCTTGCGGGATACAAAGATGGATGAGGTGCGGTCCGCTTGCGCGTCCCAGACTTTATAAATGAAGATGACTTCATGTTAGCCGATTCGGTGTTTACACAAAGTTAATATTTTAATGCGAGATATATTTAAGTATACGTAAATTAAACGCATTTTGTAATTTTATATAGCTGAGAATCCTGAACCAGGTCACCATCGTGACTAAGAAAGTGAAAAATCGGTGCTTAAAATTTTATTTGTGCGACTATACACCAAGTTGGAGTCTGAGGAAAACGTTAGGAATTTAAGTTAGCGTGTTAACAAACATGGACAGCCCCCCTCCTGGCTTTTGAAAATACACTAAAAATGGTATATATATATATACACACACATACATTGAGTACATGTGCTTTGCCCCCCCCCCCCCTCCCTGAAAAAAGTTGAAATGACGGCCCTGAGAACATGGAGAAGGATTACCGAGTCCAGGGAATATTATGGAAAACCATTGACTTGGACTGTTTTTGTTTAGAAAAATGTTCTGTCTGGCTGCTTAATTTTTTTTTTTTTCAAATTTGTTAGGTCCCTTTTAGCCCTGTTTACATGCACAATAAAATATCCCGGGAAGTTACCAGTAAGAGGGATTTAGTTTATGTCGGTATCCCCCTTCTCTTCCTTACGGAAGTCGTCACTGGTTACGTGGGTTGAATGGAAGTGGTTGGTTCAAAATGGCTGACGAAGGAGCTTACAGTGGTTTTCGCGGCACAAAGGATTATGGGAGAGGAGGTCGGAGTCACCCACCACTATTCCGCAACGAAGATGGGACTCTTTTGACGGATCTTCGTCCCTCCTTTTTTCGCCCCATGAGGGAAAAATTTTGCCAAACAGGTAATGATCACCAAATCTACCCCCCCCCCCCAATCTTGCATATGTGAACGGGAACTTTCCGGTAACGGGGATTTTCGCTACAAACCATTCACATGACGTTAAGTTTATGCCGGTAATCCCCCTCTTCTTTCCGGAAGTCGTCACTGGTTACGTAGGTTGAACGGAAGTGATTGATTTAAGATGGTAGTAGTTTTCGCGGCGCAAAGGATTATGGGAGAGAAGGTCGGTGTCGACCACCAATCCACCCCAAGAAAGATGGACTTTTTTTGATGAGCTTCCCCCCCCCAACTTTTTCTTCCCTACCAGGGAGAAAAATGTTGTCATGCCGGTCATCATCACCAAAGCGACCCCCAATCTTGCACATGTGAACGCACATTGAAACTTTATGAGGATCCATCCTAATACAATGACTGTTTTCTTTGAGATAAACGGTGACTCTTTAGCAGTACACACGCAAGGGTTCATTTTTACGCTCCCTAAACGTAGTCACGAGCATTTTGTGAAACGTGTTGTCGGCTCTGCAGATGCTATGGGATGCCTAATCTTTTGATAGCGTGAGGAAAGTTTTTATCATCGGAATAATGACTAATGCAGCGGGACCTCTTATAACGGACACCCGTGGAAACGAAGTTTTTGTCCAGTAACGGAAAGTGTCCACTAGTGTATAACGAAGTACATTGAAACTATGTTCCACGGATCTTCAGCCAGGTCACCGTGACGACTAAAAAATTTAAATTGGTGCTTAAAATTTAATTTGTGCGATTACTAAGTTGGGAGTCTGATGACAACGTGATGTATTTTTTAATTAAAAAAAAAATAGAAAGTGACCGTTAACGGCGTTTTCGAACGGGGATTTGCTGTCATGGGTGGTTTCACGTGTGCTGCTAAACCGGACATGCACCTCGTGAACATTGCTCTATAAAACTGAGTGTTATGAGCAGCTCTAACGTAGTTATCATGTTCAGGTTTATGCATATTTCGTGCTTGGCAAGTGTTGCCATCTATCCTCTGTACTGGGAATGAAAGTAGCAAATAATTGGATTTATGCAATAATCATGTTGAAGGTCTGCCTACTGTGCTTGAAGAGGGTTTTTTTTTTTTTGGAATTGCATTTGCGTGAGAATCAGTGTAACCCTTGACTGACTGTAAGCTGTAAAATTGGTAAATCGTCTAGACCAATGACTCCCAACATGGGCATTAACAACCCTTGGGGGTGATGGAATGTTCCAGGGGGGCGGTAGAAGCTACGGGTATAACATAGTGGATCCTATGGGTAAAATAGCGTTGGTGGCGATGGGAGAAAAAAATTTATGAAGAAAGGGGCGATGGGACGATAAAGGTTGGGAAACGATGGCCTAGACCAGCGGTTCTCAATCTTTTTTGGCTCGCGGAGCCCTTTTCAGTATATAATTTCTCAAGTGAAACAGGTCTCCGCTGCTGCCATAAAATTATGTACAAAAAGCTTTTGTACATAATTTTTATGACAGAAATTGTAGGCCTTTCTTATTTACTTATCTACCAATTTTACTGATTCGTTTTATTTTTCTCGAGTCGTCGCGGAGCCCCTGGGAGGTGCGTATGGAGTCCTCGGAGCTCCGCACAGCACCAGTTGAGAACCGCTGGTCTAGACTATAGTAAATCAACTACTATACCGCTCACCAACTCCAGTCACATGTCGCCATATGGAAATTTGTAACTAGTGAAGTTGAGTGGGAAATAAAGGCGCCATCTATCGGTTGTCGCCACAGGCTCGATGGGTGGATTCGAACTCGCGGACCTTGACAGCAACCTTCATAACGGAAGACGAGCATCTTGCCACTCGGGGGCTAATCAACTGGTATCACCGTCCTATAAACCAAATTTCGGATCCACTTTTTCTACAACGCTCTTGCAACCACGAAGTAATTCCTTTACCTAAAATTGAAGCTAACGTATTGTAAGGATCCAAGCTCCTCTGGTCTCAAATTCAGAGAGTGTCAGAGCTTCACAATCAGCGCTTGAAAAAATCAGACACTGTTAGCGCATTCTTAAGTGATCGTCTTTGGAGACTTCCATCTACATTACTTCTGTTTTGCAGGGTTATGAATTCCCCTAAGAAACTATCGTGCTGTGCGACCTCAAGCAGATTTAATTTCCATCGAGATCTTTTTCTCCTGCTTCGGAAAACATTACGATCGTAAATAGTTCGAGGTTTCGCTGACAATAGTCTTTGTTCTTGCCATAACACGTGCAGTAAAAAAGGGAAAGCGAATTTACTCTGAGGTGGATTAGATATACATTGTATAACCAACCTGTTGTACAAGAAACCTACCGTAGTGTTGTCACTATCGAAAACCAAACACTCTTACAGTCGAACCTTGGCACTTCAACGAGTTTGGCGTTGTATCGAATCACGGTTTAACACGTGTAACCCCACCCCCCCCTAGAAATGGAAGATTTGTTCACTGAAAATTTCCGACGCTAAACGGGGTTGGCGCGACATCGAGGGTGGGGGGGAGAGGTGTTGCCATAACGGGGCTAAACTGTATTTATGCGGCATACAGTACTCTCCCCTTGCATATTTTTACAGACGTCGAATCTGGGATTAGCATGTAGATAATCCCCCCTCCAAATACGCATCTCTCGGGGGAATGAGCGAAAGGATTGTGAAAATACCAAGACAGAAGATTGCTTCAATCTTCAAGTAAAGAAAGGATTTTCGTAGGCAGAGTATATGTAAAGTTTTTCCTTCTGCTAAAAGAGCAATACATATAAAGTGGAAGCAAGCATTTCTCCTGAAAATAGCCGGGGGGGGGGGGGCGAGTCACCAGTGAAGAAACTCCAAGACTCTGATATGAAAGTGATTAAATAGAATTGCAGATGCTCACAGAGTAAGTTCGAGAAACGGGGGGGACGGGATACGGAAATCTTGGTGTTCTTTTGCAATTTGTCGAATGTTGCTGGGACTTGGAGGAAAAAGGGTCTGAGGGAGGACCGGGTTGTGCAAGTGGAGTTTGAGAGTGAGGCCTTACATAATCCTCTCCCCGTGCTCAGAATTGAATCTTTGCTGTTACCCGAAGATTGAAGGCAAAAGAATCTGAGGGAGAGAATGAATTTTCTCTCTCTCTCTCTCGAAGAAAATGTTGTTGCCCTCACACACACACTGCTTCTCCTTTCTCCATCTCTGAATGTCTCCTACGCTGAAGCAATAATTATCACCAGAAAAGAGCCTTTCTCCAAGATGGACGCGGGAAAAAAAAAAAAAAAAAAAATTCGTATGAATATGGAATTCCCACTCTTTTCCTCCATACTCGAGATTTCCTCCTTGCAGTTTTTCCACGATCTTGTATCCGACTTGAATTGAACCGCGGTAACAGTTCCACCAGCTATTTTGAGTGCAGAACAAACTTCTCTTTCCGAAGTATTTTCCGTATGCAAATTGATTTCCTGTTTCCACAGACGCTATGCAAATATATTCCCTGTTTTTTTTTTTTTCTTCTCTCATCTTTCTCCCGGACTGTAACAACCTCTTCTCTTTTTTCCTTTTCTCCCTGAGTTTTCCGGGTACTTGATAGTTGGAAGTCCTCTATTTATGCAGTTTTTTTCTGTGCTTTTCTGTGTTTCTTTTGGGGTAGGACGACGACTCATCTCCTGTACATTTCGTCAGGATTCGGTGCCTCCATCTATATACAAGCCGGCACCGCCACCATCGCCCGTCGTCTTCAAAACGACGGCGACGACCTCTTGAAAAGAATGTGAATAAGTCATGTTCCTCAGTTCTCCGTTGTTCAAACAAGGTCGAGTGCCATATGCGTGTTCACGTTTCTTTCTTTTTGCTTTTTTTTCTCTCTCCAGGTTAATTGAAAATTATTCAGTCGTGATATAATTCATGCTTTAGAATTTCCTCGAAGCTTCTGTGCGGGTTGTTTTATGTACACGTTGATGTATTTGTAATGTTTGCAGCTGGAGGAAAAAAAGTGATGCTGATAGAAAGTTCGCGTCTGAAAGTTATTGATGGGAGTTTTTTTTTATTAATAGGAATGCTATGGAAGAGTTATCTTAAAATGGATGCTGTCTGTAATGCATTAGAAAAATTGTGAAATAATTTGTTCATAGTAGGGATGGGACGAATAAATACCTAATATTCGGCTAATGTTTCAGCCGCATATCAATTGTCCTAAAATTAATCGCAATTCTGTGGTGTTTGGTCAGAACATGACAACTCGAAAATAACATTTTTGAGATATAAGCATTTTCATTGTCATTCAGTACTCAAAAGTGAAGCATACACACACACAAATAGAAATGAAAATATCATCCATCAGAATGTTGTTTAGCCGTACGCTCGTGTTTGTGTATTTATCTCGCTTCTAATTAGTTATATATCAATAAGTTCGGCCGTCCCGCCTTTACAGGCATACGGCAAGGTGGGTTCGACGCAGCGATCACAATTTCACAGCGATAAAAGCAAACAACTCTCCTGACAATAGACTGAGCTTAAAAGACAACAAAAACAAAAAAAACTTGAAAGTGAACAAAAAGTAATTGTGCGACAAACAAAAATTAAGACTTAAAATTATCGTTGAAATAAATAAAAGCTTAACATATAAGATTAAAAGCAAAATGAAGGGTATAAAAATATACAAATTAAAACACAAAAACATAAGAATTTGGGAATTGAAATAAAAACCGTCTAAACATTCAAAATTTCAACAACAACACAAATTGACAGATCAAAACACAAAATATCATGTGAAAACCATGTGTGATCCAAAGACTTGGAATGGAATTAAAAGTTAAAAGAACCAAAAGAAAAATGGCAATTAAAATATAGAATATTAAATTGAGATTTTTTTAAATAGAATATAAAACTAGTTATAGTTAACAAGACTTACTTTTAGATCAAAAAGCCATTTTTTTTGGAGATATCAAATAGGGTTGTTGATAAATGAAATACCTTATCCCCGGGGTTTGGTAAATTCTAACAATTGACACGTTTCAAAAGAAATACGATATTCATGTTGGGGTAAATCGAGAAGCTCTACCCATACTTAGAATAAGACAACCATAAATACATTTTATGGGCATTGTATAATATTGTAGCTTGTATATATATTGTTTATAGTTTTTGTAATTTCATTTTTAGTTGGATTCCTGTATTTTAGCAATGTATGATATATCCACTTATTTGCTATATATAGGCATCTTTTTTTTCCAGCCACATCGTTGGGCATTTTGCCTGATGTGGTCTTGTATTTGTATAAAGTTTAGGACTTAGTTTTTCCTCTCTAGATTTCTTTGCCCCTTCCCCTTTTTCCGCCTAAAAGTAACTCAATACACATCTTCTTTACATACATCCTTTATTAGTGAGCTTGACTTGTTTAATTCATGCTCACTTACACCTTATTGTAGTAGGATTCTATTTTTAGCTTCATGTTTTCTTCATACCAGAAATCATGGGCCGAAAGCCGAAATTCCGTATTGGGGGGGGGGCATGGGGGGAATTCAAATGTATAGCCAACTGATTTCATCTATCCCACCCCCCGACTCTCATGTCTATCACCGCCTATGCCAGAAATCCACCCTGAATATAAATCGCACAATAAAATATGATCAGCAAATTTTCAATGTATGTGAAAAATTACAATAAATATAAATTTTAATATTAGTAACATGTACTTAGATTTACAGAGATATTCGGCGAAAGGGCTGAATGTGTCCAGTCACTAGTTTATAGAATTTAGGACCTATAATGATGACGTCTAGCAGAGTCGAGTATTTAGCCCGAAACCTACGGTTCGACCTTTTTGGGATCGGAGTGAGAATTTATGGAGTGATATTCAAATAGAATCCAATTCAAATTACATCTCTGAAATATCAATTTTTTTTTTGTGTAACAAATATCACATATGTCGGTAATAACAACATATATCGGCATTTTTGATGGCTCTCAGTCAGTAAGAAATTGATGCTTCTGTTTGGTTTATTTCATGCATTTATGCAATCCAACATCCGGAATCTACAACCCTAAGCCGATTTTTAATATTATACGGCAGTTATTTCAAAACTTCCAAGTTCCATGAACACCTTAGAAATGCGTCGAGGGCATTTCTCAATCATAGCAGTGAATCCGACGTGCACGCGTCCCTAGAAAAGCGTTGCGTTCTGGGCGTGTGTACCCTTAAAAATACGTGGAATGCGTACTTAAACATAGGGATTCTTCATAGGTGCACTTCCTCTAAAATGCATGCGTTTTACTAAAACTGCGTTAGATCATTTCAGGTACCACCCCCCCCCCCAGAAACGCGTACGAGGCGTGCGTATACCTAAAAACGCGTCAGGGGCTTACTTAACTATGAAAACTCGAACGAGGCTTACTTTCCCTCTAAACTGGGCTTATATTCCTAGAAATGCGTCAGATGCGTATTTAATTATAGAAATTCGTGACGAGCGCACGATCTTCCTAGGAATGCGAATGTTCGTTTCACTATGTGTGCAGCCTTTAGAGATTTGGTTGCCTCTTGAAATGTGTAGGAGGCTTGCGTATTCCTATAAGTGTGCGGAAAGCAAGCCAATCACTGGAAAGAGGGAGCTTACACATCTCTTTGTGCTATTGGGCTAAAACTAGTATTTTGCATACCTTTACTGCTTCACTCGTTTCTTCCACTAATGACGATTATTTTATCGCGTACTTCTCGAACGGGCCCGCCACGTTACTCCATACGCGTGCCACTGATTGAGGCACCACTATTCCTTACAGAGACACCATTGTCCTGATACGAATGTTCATCTCAAAATGTCGAATGGTGCCAAAAGGAACCTCATATTATCGTATCAGTTTCCAAGCTGGCAGTCGTAACTTTGGCAGCAACTCGCGATTTTCTGATAAATATGGTAGTGTAGTTGATGATGATGGTAAGTTAGGTACGAGAGTATCTACAAGCCAGCCTAGAATAGGAGGAGGACGGTGGGAGGAGGAATTGAAGATCCCCCCCCCCCCTAATCTCATCAATAATACATGCATCTCGGATTCTTCTCCGAAACCATCTTCTAGAAGGCGGCGAGAGGGCACCATCCCTCCCAATACCTGCACAAGACACACACACACACGTACCAAGCCCATTAGCAATGCGTGCGTGATGATACTTTGGATATATGACGGATGATGCTCGTGTCTGTGTGTGTGTGTAAAAGGGGGGGGGGAGGGGAAATGGACTCACTCCTACATCGGCAATACCTACCTGTCATATTATCAAGTGTGGCCTAGCGATGCCATTCCTTGTGCTCCGTCGAATCCTTCTCTTTCTGGTACGTTTTGATTAAGCGAGCACTAACACGAAAACGGTGCATACATTAAAATTTCAAACATCTCTCTTTCTCGCATTGACGTTGCTTCGTACGGTCCCCGCCGCACCACACCTTGTTGGGACCATTAGGGACTAGAGGAGGCTGGAAGGCAAATTGTGTGTGTCATGGATCTTTTGAAGGCAAGACTTACTCCTCCTCTTCTCAATGACACTCCACCGTGAATATACACGCTAAATAGATCCCTTTCCTTTTCTTCGGTGTGTGTGTGCGCCTTCTTTAATCTGAGTAATTTCTATCTTAAATGGTTAGGGTGTCACTTCTTCCTTTTTTTGTAAATGCTATCAAAATAAAGTGCGTTCAGTTTTTTTGGAGAGTGTGGGCCGCTTCATTCTTTTTGAAAATGTGTCACTGAACCTTCTGCGGCCCAAAGGTTTATTTCGGTACTCCGTTGATACAGTCAGTGGCATATTTTCATGGGGGAGGGCTTAGTGGCGAGTTCAGAGGCGGGTGAAAAATTTGAGGAATGAGTGGCCAAGAAAAGTAATTAAATAGGAGAAAGTCGGCAAAATTTGTGTACAACTAAATAGTTTTTCCTCTGCCGAGATAGTAAGGGACAGTGAGTGGACTACGTGCAAGCACGTCAGTGAGCAGAAGAGTGACTTAGAGCGTGGGGAAGCATGTGGATGACCAAAAGAGGGACCTACAGAACGGGAGACCAGGTCAGTGAGTCACCTAGAGCGTATGCAAGCATGTCAATGACCAAACGAGTGACTTACAGAATGTGTAAAAGCATATGAATGACCTAAAGAGTGGTCTAGAACTCGTCCAAGCATGCGAGTGACCAAAGCACGTGTAACGTGTGAATGACCAAAAAAAGTGACCCAGAGCATGTGTAAACGTGTAAATGATCAAAAAAGTGGCCTATGTAAGGCGCGGAAAAATGTCAGTGAGCGACCAAAAGAGTGGGCAACCATTGAGTGAGAAAACAGTATGCAAACTTGTGAACGACTTAAAAAGGGATTTGAAGTGACCAAGAGTTATTTAGGGACGCAGGTGTACTTGAAGGAGGGGGGGGGGGAAGACCAAGTGGGTTATATAGCAACGTGGGGCGAATTCGAGGAGTGTGTAGGCAAGAAAATTAGACTAGAATAAGAAAACGGTGGCAAAATTCGTGTAACCCACAGGCGACAAAACCATGAATGCTGCTCTGGGTACAGTTTGCACTTAGTAATGCCTCTCCCGCAATAAGGAAGGCGCCTCTGGATGCCAGGTATTGCGTTTTTATATAGCTTATGGGTTTTGCTAAGAAACTAAATTCTCAAAATAACCTTTCTGTGATCGTAAGGACATATGCAACGACCTGTTTTTTCTGGTGCCGATTAAACCTCGACATAGGACCGCAAAAATTCAAGTGATCTGAAACAGCACCACAGGTCACCTAAGTGGTACGCAAATGTGCCGCGGATAAATCAAGCAATCTGGAAATGTGCCGTGTACTGCTTTACTGATATTTTACGTCTTCACGCGGCAATGACTAGATATCTTTCCCCCCAAAAAAACCTTTTATTTTAACATTGACAAGCACAGATGTTTTGTAAAAATTATTTCACAATGAAAAACTTTTCCCTATACCATATTTAGTTTGTATCTGCTGAAACTCAGAAGAAAACCTACTTCATTAAAAAAGATATGTCATTTTAAAGAGGGGTTTAGTGGTTTTTATTTGCCGCTTGAAGGGTTAATAATGCCACGGGTAGCGCAAGTGACGTCGAACTGTGCACCACTGGCTATTCATAACTGTGCCACGGGTGACTACAGTGATCTGTTAATGAGCCGCGGGATACTTAAGTCTTGTGGAAATGTGCTTGTTCCAGTGATCTTTAACCTTGCCGCGGATAACTTATTCGATGTGGAACCACCGCGGACCGCGTAAGCGCTCTGGAGCTGTGTCGCCTGTTACTTTAGTTATCCGGAAGAGTGCTTTCCTATTCCGGTATTTTTTGTATGGAAGAGAGGAATGCACATAAATATCGCGCTTGAGTGCTGAAACCCCTGATGCCACCGGTCGTAAAACCGGAAAAATTGTATACGTAGATTTGTGATCTCGCAATTCATTTTACACTTAGATTATGATTTTACACTTAGATTATGATTTTATAGTTGTTATGATTGTAATGTATATTTAGTAATGTATGCCGATATTACCATATGGCGATGTGGCCTGGGTATCTTTCAGTTTGACGGTCGTAAAACCGGAACTGTTTTAAATTCTTCAGGTAAAATGGATTGTTGGGTTTCAAACAATATGATGAACAATATACATACAGTACGATATACTATGCATTTTTATACTTTGTACCGATGTAAATGTATCTCAAAATACCGGCCAATGTATTTTAAAATATAAAAACACAGTAACCGGTATTGTGACGCGCATGTAATTTGCACCTGTATGCATCCTGAAAAGACACAGTATATAGCGCAATACTATATCCCGTACATTTTCCTGTCGCACACCGGTTTGAAATCATAAACCAATTTCACTCGAAAAGTCGTGACAAATGGTTATGCATGGTTATGCTTTCATTTGACAGGTGGCAGCAGTGATACCAGCGTGGAAGCAATATTTATTTGCACTTGTGGTTGTATTAAGAAACATCGGGACAGGACAGCGAATGGAATTCTAACTAATTAGTGTTCAAGGAAACAACCATACAATTATTCAATTATTGCACTTCACTCACAGTCAGAAAAACTGATGGTAGAGATGCCGGCGCTACACATAACAAGCATCACACAGAAACAAACTTCACGTCGAGTTCACTACACGCATATAATGCCAGCATTTAACATTCGTTAAAGTTCCGCAGAGGAATGTGGACGAAGTGCATGTGTGGCATAGTAGTAGTGTTCAAGGCGATGTAATAATGACGGCTTATGTACACTTAGGGTTCCGCTGACTACAGGTTGGGAGACCCTTTTCTGCAGTGATGTCGAACGGGATTTGATGTAGAAAACACTTTTAAGATCGTTGGAAGAAATATTCTTTTTCGGGTCTTATCGTCCCGAACTAAAACAAAATGCATAATTAAACGAGAAAAATTAAAAAAATATGCAAAAACGCATCGGGCTTATAAATTTGCTGTAGTTACTGGTAAAGCCGGAGAATTTTTTTAAAAAAATAATTCATACAGCCCCTTCTCTTACAAGTGATTGATAACTAACTCGGATAATCGCTATTTGATCAAGCGACGAATATGGTAACCTTGTCGTAACAGTAAAGTAGATCTCTCTTTTCACCCTCACCGTACCTGTTCTCTTTCTTATTTATATAAGAAAGGTTTGCAGGGATAGCCTCGCTAGGTCACGGGAATTGTTTTAACACAGGAAAAAAATAACTCAAAAATAGCCGATAGGTGGCACTGACGTGCAAAAGTCAGAGAAAAGATACTCAACGAATTGAATATCTCCAAATCGTTTATTACAGCAGTATGTGATCCACATGACCCCAACAGGAGATAACACATTACAGGCGATTCACAAATTCAGAGTGCAGCAGGTTCACATACACGGTTTACAAAGGGAACTGGTTGTGGATTAGGAGAGCATGTTCTTATAACCGTCTCCTTTGCATATTTCCACCGAAGTCGCTCGTACCAGAGCCACCTATCGGCTATATTTGGGGTTTTTTTTTCCATTTTCCGGTCTCAAAAAATTCCCGGGACCTAGCGATGCTAACCCTGCAAACCGTTTCTTATTTCGGTTATTTTTCCGGTGTTTATTCATTTTTAAAGTTTCTACGGACTTTTTGCCCACCCTGTAGAAAGAAGGATCATGTGTGAAGAAAAAATCCCTATCACGTTATGGAAAAGACGAAGAAGAAAAAAAAAATGTAGGGTTGCAGCAAATCTTCGCGATGATGATGATGAGTGAGAAAAGAAAACAAAGAGAACTTCTTTGAATTTATTCCACTGGCGTTCGGACGCGATATTACGTCCTTGATCTTAAAATTAATAAATAAGTCAGACTTCATTTTGTTTCGAATAAACCCAAAAAGTGCATCAGAGAGTTAAGAATTATTTTTCTTCTTTTTTGTTTCATGTGCTATGTATTACACAATATAGAAGTGCTAATAAATTTTCCCTCTTGTTTCCTACAGAACATGTCAGAGAGTTCACGTGTGGCCGATTATTCTACAGAACGTTTTTCCTGGACTTCAAAAAGGATGTACTATACGTGGGAGCCATGTGAGTATTATATGTTTATCTTGTATTTGGTCAAATTTCAGAATACGTTTGCATTTTTTGGTGACTTGGGCTATTTTTCAGCGCCAAGCTCTGACATCAAGAGTATTCTAGTAATCTTCATTCATGCTGTGTTGGCGCGATCGGCCGATTTTGTGGCACTGGCGCAGGGAATAAAATAAAGCAGGGTGTTTACTAGATGTTACAGGAGACTCTCGCTAATCCGACGCATATCAGATCAAGGTGTGGCGGATTACCGAAATCACCGGATTACTGAGAGTTGGTTTAAAAAGTCTATGTGAATACAGTAGATGCACTCGGCTTATCTCCGCTTATTATTAACATTATAATGTTATGACATGAATGTCGCTCTCCACTTTTTAATACAAGATATACAGAAGACTGGATGTTGTGAAGATATTTATTATTTTAGATGTTAATTTTAAAGGAAGGAAAAAACTCATCTCTGCCTCTACCGGGAGTCGAACCCGGGTCCCTCGATTGCCGGACGAGTGCTCTGACCACTAAGCTACAGAGAAGATAGAGATTTTCCTTCGCTAGAGCGTATAACAAGTGGAGAGCGACATTCATGTCATATATATATAGCCATCTGGTGGCTCGTCGTCCATGAGCTATTAGCTGATCGGTTCACCGTCCATTGCACGGTTCCGTTCGGCACATATATACGCTCTAGCGAAGGAAAATCGCTGTCTTCTCTGTAGCTTAGTGGTCAGAGCACTCGTCCGGCAATCGAGGGACCCGGGTTCGACTCCCGGTAGAGGCAGAGATGAGTTTTTTCCTTCCTTTAAAATTAACATCTAAAATAATAAATATCTTCACAACATCCAGTCTTCTGTATATCTTGTATTATAATGTTATTTTCTCTAAACACACAGAATAAACCAATATCATCATCATATTTCGTGTCCCATGTAGGAAGAGCTTGGGCAAATTTTGCCCATTACTCTAGCACCAAGTAGTGTAACATGAATTGTGGGTCATGCGTTTGTGAATAGATATTATTTTGTGAATTCCCAAAAATTTTGCAACCGGTGTGAGGTATGGTGTCTGTTACCATATTATTGAGCCCCCCTTGAGCGGGATTATGGTATAGCTGCAAACCGATATGGGCCCTATTAAAATAATTCAGGAGGTTGCTCCAATCTGCGGTACCCTTTCATAAAAAAGGAGCAGAGGAGATCTCCTAATGGTATGGTCAAAATTCAACACGAGGTTATTGAAAATAACTCGCATGAGAGTATGAATCAGAGAGCAGAAAATTGATACTTACCCATGAGTTCAGGTGTTTGGTATAATTGAGAAAATTTACCAAGTTGTGAATTATACCCCTGCAGTTGCATGTTTTATTCTTCTACAACTTATAAAAATCAGTCTAAAAACACCGGATCACTGAACAGTCCAGACTAGTGCACTACAGGATTATCAAAAGTCTACTGTTATTTTATGTTCGCCGTATTCTGCATACGATACTTTGATATTAAATTCAATTTGTTCATTATTTTAAGGAATTTTATTCATTATTTTAAGGAATTTTATTCATTATTTTAAGGAATTTTATTCATTATTTTAAGGAATTTTATTCATTATTTTAAGGAATTTTATTCATTATTTTAAGGAATTTTATTCATTATTTTACGTAATTTTATTCATTATTTTACGTAATTTTATTAATTATTTTACGTAATTTTATTCATTAGCTAGCTGTTGATTCTCATAGTCTTTTGAAGGGATTGGATTTGATCATTATCTGGAAACATTGCGAATCGTCACCTGTCGGTGAAAATTTTAAATATGTTTTTCTTATGACAGAAAAAATTCTACTCTGATAGAGTGTAAACCGCGCCCCAGTACGTCAATTATTTGTTCTTCTAATTCGTCCAATTTTATGGGACACCCGGTATATAAGACGTTTTAAAATTTTTAGATGTTGAAACAATCAGAGTTAGAAAGCGGGTTAATTTGCAAGTGAGGTGAGCGCACGTGCTCATTTTTTCGCTCGCTCACTTAATTTCTCACTCGAAAATTCGCTCATTCACTTTCTGGCCAACTCACATCCTTTTACTCACTAATTCGATCACACCCCCTATTCACTCGATCTTTCGGTGGTGAATTGAATTGTGGGGAAATGAATTTTCCTTACGCGGAATAAAAGAGGTACACTGAAAGACGTTTTAAAAGACATTTTATGCCTCAGAGGTATTGATATAACAGAGTCTTTATACTTTAACACAGTGGTCCTCTAGTTTTTCCAGCCAATGACTCCCTATAGGCCACATTTTCTTCTCCTGGCCCCCGTCTAATCTAGGGCCTTCTACTCTCATCCAAGAGTGCGATCCTTTCTACTTATCGAATTGAATCCATTCAAAACTAAATTTATAATGAATAAAAATTTTATAAAATATTTAGATCTCTGGTACCGTGGGCAGGCCCGTCATTTAGGGGGCGGGGGGCAACGCCCCAAATTTATTTATTTATTATATGTATTTTCAAAATCTTATCTTATTATTATGTGTATTTTGAAAATACACTAAAAATGGTATATATATATATATATATATATATTTATTTATTTATTTATTTATACACACACACATACACATACATACATAGAGTACATGTGTTTTGCCCCCCCCCCCTCCCGGAAAAAGTTGAAATGACGGCCCTGAGACCGTTGGACAGGCACGGATCCAGAAGGTGGGGATTATCTCTTCCAAGAGCCGAATTTTATGGAAAAATACGACTGTGTAAAATACGAGACGATCCGAGAATCTGCACTATAAATTAACCATCTCGATTCATCACCCAGCCTACCCTAGTTCAGTGAGCTTCCTTCTTGTCGATGCTTTTATGCATGGCCGTCTCCATTCCCGGGTACAGTGCTGTTCTGGGCCCCATATTTATATGGAAGTAACAACTTACATATATTTACGTCTTGCATTTGAAAATCATACAAATACAAATTCAACGCCACAACAGGCAAAATGCCCAACGAGGTGGCTGAGAAAAAGATGCCCATAAAAATATGGATTTCATATATTTCAAAAATATAGCAACCCAATTAAAAATGCAATTAACACAAATTATAAACAATATATACACATGATAAAATATTATACAATGCCCATAAAGAATACTCATGGTTGCCTTATATCAGATCTCATTGCGTAAGCTCCCAAATGGTTATGAGGCTCCGGGTCACATACCCACACGGACCCGTCGATTGAGATGGCCCTGGTTCTATGGACATCTCTGCTGGATTCTGAAAGTAGTCGCATTATTTCCTACCATATTTCACTTGAAGATTCTTCTTCACAGCTGTTTGCGGCCCACTTCACCATTTGTCGTGGCTCCACTTCCATCTGATTTTTCCTCTTCCCTCCCCACAACCCAGAATATCCCAGGACCTGACCCCCAAGTTGAGAACCGCTGCCTTAACACTTTAGACACACCCCCCCCCCTACACCTTAATGAATTTCACACATTTCGACAGCGCAAAACATCGAAAGAGTATCAAAAAGCTGAGCTTCTTCGTATGACGACGATGATTATTATTATTACCTCCTTCCAGATGAATCCTCTTTGATATTATTCCCTTGTAGCTTTTCAAAGTATAACCAGAGATTGCAAAACAGGCCAATCCCTTCTGACGGTAGATTGATCCCCGAGTATCGGAACATATACACACACACACATACTTTACCCGCTCCTTCTCTTTAGTCATTCATTCATTAATTAATTGCCATTCCTCTGCCCCCTAGCGTCTATCATTTTCCAGAACGCTTTTGGAATTCCAAATGCAGCCTCGCGCGCTTCATTACCGGGGCTGCCCCCCCCCCTTTTGCTCAATACCCCCAGTATGTATGTGTGTGTGTGTGTGTGTGTGGAGGGGGGCGGCTCCATCTTCCCCCACGAGACGTATATACACTCTATTTAAGAGTGGATGGAATTCCAATCTGATAATTTCACCCCCTACCTCCTCATAAGCCCCCCCCCCAGTCTTTCCTTTATATACCCTCCTTTTTGAAGGCAGTTTTGGCGTTATCTAAATAACCGACGCCATTGATTTTCAACGCCACACACACACAATAATCAAAAGAGAGGATTTTATGCGGAAGAGAGTTTTGAAATAGCGTAAATTGAAATTCCCGGTTAATCTATTAGAACAAAAGAGTTCGGTACAATAACATTATCTATTGTTATACATGGCGTCTTACCCAATTTCAATTAATATTATTGTTTTATTTTTTTTTTCGGCAGTGATGATCAGTGGCGTCCGGTAATGACTACGACGTTCATCATCTTAAATCCGATCTTAATTAGCTTCTTTATTGAATATTTTGCAGTGAACCCCCCCTCTTGACAGACATTCCCTTCAGATGCGATCACCTCTCTTTTACGGCCGAATAAAAATCCCCCCCTCCCGTGTATAATAGAAAGTACGCTTTCAAACCCCTCATTAACGGCCACCCCCAATTTTACGGACGGATTATTTTTTTCCGTCTCGATGCCCGCCAAAGAGAGGTTTGACTGTTTCTGGTTATTATTACGTTCAGAAATTTTGCATATTTGACTACCTATTTTGTACCGGATTACAATCCCATAAGCATTGCGCAAAAAACACAATATTTTTCGTGTCATTTTCAAACTCCGATTAATCGTCACGGCAGCGGCTCTCGCGGGCCGCCCCATTCAACGAATTGTACTCCGTAATTTTGATTTACAATATATATGAAATTCAATTTTATATATATACTTTGCAACGTAAATAAAAATACAGGATGTCCTGTAAATTTGTGAATTGCTTGAAATTTATAAAAACAAAAAAAATAATTGGTATATTTTCAAATTTAATGAATTTTATGAAAAAAAATTATGCTCACGAAAGTTAAGACAGAAAAATAAATTACTTCAAGCTTCCGTCTATAGAGGGCGCTGCACAAAGCAGAAAAAAAAATCACTGAAAATTTGCAAATCTAAGTCCAGTAAAATACATGGTGTAAGATCGACAACTCATTTCTGAATTTTCCTGTCGCAGGCGCTACATAAGTGATTTGATTGTGGTGGTGGCATCATGTGGTGAAGTTGTTTTACCTGCACTACAATCGCCCGCTTAAGTTTTACATACGTTTCAGACACAGAAGAGATCGAAGGTGGTCCAGCTTTCGTGCAGTAAAATTAACTACTAGCTGGGGGGGGGGGGGGAAGGGGGCACCCTGTATAACTAAAGTGACCATACGTTCCGTATTTCCTAGGACAGTCCCAGTTTTTTCTGTAAAAATGTCCCGGTTTTTCACGTATTTTCAACGAAGCTAACTTCACTTTTTATTCTTCAATTTATTCAACGGATAAAATTATCTTCCCAACTGAGAAATTATACTATGACAATTACACGACTACAAATTAGAATATTCATCTCACATATTTGTCACGTTTTTTCCATCTCAATTCACCGTAATTTGAAGTGGCACTTCACTTCCCGCGATTTGCGACTTTTCTGTTATTTCAGCATGAGTTGCCAATGTAAATTTCCGCTAAAAATGCCAGGACTAAATAATGTCCCGTATTTCGGAGCCCCAATTTCCCGTATTTGTCTCGAGCAAATATGGTCAGCATATGTATAGCGTCCTCCACAAATCGTCGGAATTGGAGGAAGTTCCATTTCGATAATTCCCTGTGCGGATGAGAAATAAGCTGTCATATTCAGAGGCTAACCGATTACCGGATCGCATTGCTGCCAAGCGTCCCGGATTTCTACTAAATCTCCCGACTCCCGAATAATTCTTAAATTTTCCGAATTTCGAGACTGTGATTATATATATAAAAAAAATCCCCACTTTTGGGGTAAAAAATATTTCTCGTTTTTAAACCCCCGAAATAACGTCGCAAGTTTAATGTAAATTATCGCCATTGTGTCAAATCACAAAATAATAATTTTCGAGCTGAGAAGACGAAATTCGCCAAACCGCCAGCGTCAAGTTCGAATTTTCGACATCCGAAATGGGCGAGGTTAATTGTATTCCGAAATGGGCGAGGTTAATTGTATTTGCATTGACCATATCTCCCGTAGAGTCTGTATGTCCCGTTTCCAGTGGTGAGTGTCTCTGTTTGCAAGATTTGATCTGAGTGAGATACTGTTTGACAATTATTTGCGACTTGGCGCTAATCGGCGATCGCTTCCTAAACGTAACTTTTTTGCGGAGTGGGAAAAAATCCCTATAATTTCGCGGTTATTAACGAAAAATCCCTACACGGTTTTTCAAAAATCCATTTTATAGTTATTTTTGTACGGAATTTGGATCCGTGCGAAAACCTCCCTGATTCCCATTTTCCGAATTTGGCACATGTGGGATTGAGGCCAGAATCTTCACACATACTATCCGGTTTGCGCTCTCAAGGATTCTCCAATTAATACCAAAAAAATTTGAAAAATCATCGGGAGAAGGCATTCTTATAAGCGGTTCCAAGTACGTAAACTTATATTTAAATTGATTTCTAATTTTTCTTCGCCCCTCCCAGAATTGATAATTGAATGTTTGTGTGTGTTTTTTTTTTAATTTTTAGAATTTATCGACCATTAGTTTAAACTACAACTGACTATGCAGACCGACTACTCTATGTAGAGTGGTCTGCATAGGCCAACATATTTCATGTTTTACTGGGATTCAATAGATTTTATAGACCAGTGATGAGCAAACAATTTTAAGAGCTGGTCAAAAAGAAATTAATATAATGTATTATAAAACACACACAAATTTCTATACTATTATTTTAAAATCTATGACAAGCCGAGTGGAGCCTCTAAGGCCGGGATTACACTATAAGAGTTTTGTAAAAGCTCTTTGATAAAACTCGAAAAATTCAACCAATAAGATCACCGGTTGCATTCGCTCGAATGTAACCGATGCTCTTATTGGTTTAATTTTTCCAGCTTTTTGAAAGCTCGTTTATCAAAATTGAATTTGTAATCCCGGCCTAGGATTGGTTACATTCGAGAGAATTTAACTAATTGACTTATTTATGTTATATGAAGTTCTAATAGACTTTTTGGTTGTTTTTCCTATGTTTTGTAAAATATCTTTTATCAAACTTTTATAGTGTAATCCAAGGCTAAAAAGGATGTAGTTTGCTCATCGCTGTTATCTGTTGCTCGAACCATCATTCATGTCAATTTATTATTGCGTGTTTTATAATGAAATTTTGTTTCTTATAGGGACAAAGTCTTTCGGTTAAATCTGAGCAATATCAACCGCACGAGATGTGAAGTAAGTACGGTATTTGTTTTAATGCACTTTTTCATATCATCTTGTATTACATGAATATTATACAGTATGTCTTCTATATCATTGTTAACGATCTCATGTTTTTATTGTATATCGAGTGTGACCCTACTGCAACATTGATTCTAATCATCCCACTAATGTAAACATCCCAAAATGCCGTGATCGAATTTTATTCATAACCTTACGAATTTTGTGCTCCATAGATATTCATTGCGCTGTGTTTCTAAGTCAATAACCACAGGCCCGTGTAAATGACAAGTCCAAGGAAACAAAGATAAAACAGTTAATTAATCTTTAATTATTAGGCTACTATAAATAAGGGCATTAAATATACGATTTACAAATAGAAGCTAGGATAGTGCATTTACATAATTTCAATTTACATGGAGAGTGATAAATGGTTCGTAAAGTCGGAAGTGTGACTTACCCCAAATCCGGTGAAGATCAACTTCACTACGGCGTAGCTGCCCATCTCACACTTATCTTGTGGACTTCCACAACCTCTCTCTATCTCACTCACTCAGTCTCTCTCAATCTCTCTTTTAGTATCTCTCTCTGTGTCCCTCAAACTTCATATATATATTTTTCTTTGGCTATCCGCCTACTCCTACCTATATTCCATCAACTTCATCTCATTCGCTAATTCCGATTTTCTTTCCTAAATTTTCTTTACCGAACTTCTCTTCACTTTACATTATTGGATAACATTTTCCTATGGACATGCGTTTCATTGGCTACTGCTATCCCTTTGGTTCGGTTGACGTTCCTGTGGGAACTATTCCCGGAATCCGCAAAACTCCTTTCACCTAAAACCATCTGCTCTAACCCTGGACTTTCTCACGCTTTTACATGTATACAAAATTCTGACCAGCTGCAAATATCATTGAAATATGAGCGCGGCCGCTGAATTTTATTACCATATTCTTCTTATACAACTTATACCGATTTCTTTCATAGTGTCCTGCACCCTTTATGCGATTCATTTCAGTCCCCATATTTATAGATCTGCTTATCGCTACTTTTTATACTACTTCTTCGATTCTGTATTCCTTACGTGCTACGCGCCAAATTTATAGGTTTCTTTCATGATCCATATTCTTTGGGACTCTAACTCCTAACACCTGGATAACACCTGGCTGGTATGGCTTTGAAATACATAATTTCAAAGTCCATCCTTTCATACCATTATTCCTCGAACGATACGATTATTTAACTTTGCTAATTCCTTTACAGTATAACATCATGATTGACTAACAGCTGATTTCTAAACCGTTAGTGTGTGTTACGAGAAACAATTACACAAAATTTTCCGAACATTGGTGGAAATTTCTTCTTTTCTTTTCATTTTTAGAAAGTTGAGAAATTTAAATTTTATGCAGTCCTAGGGTCGTGTCAGTTACGCACGTTTAACGAGAACATTTTCTCATCATTGACATGCGCACCGAAAAGAAAAATTCTATTTCTTCACGACCGAAATTGACGAACTTTTGAATACTTTGGACGTTCTCTTGATCGGAAAATTCATCATTTTTACCAAGTCCTTTTTATAATGATAATTAGAGCCCCGAAATTCAGGCAAAATGCAATAAATGCCTTTCTTACCTATTTTCGAACTTTTTCGATAAAAATGCCTTTGTATGAAATTTTCGTGCGCCATCCATGCCTTTTTAAACATAGTTTTAAGTTTATTAGTAAATTTCAGAGGCCAATATTATATAAAACTTGGATATATTGAGCATTCGATTAAATTGGCCAGAAACGCCCTTCGGGGTGTGTGGCAGATACGGACGTACAGAGCAACGAGCTTCAAGGAGTCCTGCATGCGTGGTAATATTGCACCTAGTAGAACAATATAGCCCTGCTTCAACTATAGAAATGATGATAATTATTCCAAATGGTACATCAAATAAACGAGAATTATTAGCAACTCAAGAGAGCTCCAAAGACCATTTTCTCTACGGGCTCTGCGTCTGGTAATGGTGGCTCTAATTCTGAGGGGGTCTACTAATATTTTATTTTGGGCTTGAAATCAATTGAACTTGGATAATAATGCGGTTATTATGAAATATGGTTTAAACAATAGACCGATTTGGTGCAACCAATTTTTCAGCTAGTTAGACACTCCCTTAATACCTTTGTTTTGGTTATTTTTTATCGTGCCTATTTCGAACATTTTTAGTGCCTAAACTTCGTGTCCGGAAAATTAACCGCCGGAAGATTCACCACTAGGAAAATTCACCGACAAAAGTTCGATGCGAGTCAGCGTGGGAGTGGGCGATTGAGTTACTGAGTCAGTGAGAGAGGAGTGAGTGAGTATGTGAGTGAGAGACCTAGTAATTGAATGAGTGAGTGAGTGACCATGTGAGTGATTAAGTGATTGAGCGAGTGACATAGTGAGTGAGGGAGTGGGTGAATTAGTTTTAACCTAGTAGTGTCACAAATTATTAAAAAATCTATTATTTAATAAATTAAAACTTATTCACTGGGTCACTCATCCACTCAGTAGCTCACACACTCACTAGATCACTCATCCACTCAGTAGCTCAGTCACTCACGGATTCAGTAGCTCACTCACTCGCTCAATCCCTCGCTCACTGACTCAGTAACTCAATCGTTCACTCCCTCGCTTTCTGACTCTCATCGAACTGTTGTCGGTGAATTGTTAGTCGGTGAATTTTCCTAGCGGTGAATCGCATGGCGGTGAATTTTCCTAGCGGTGAATTGCATGGCGGTGAATTTTCCGTAAACCCCTAAACTTCGAGGCTCTACTGATACTGAATATGACTTTCTTGAGAATTCGTTCTACCGCAAAATACCAAGAGGTAGTTGATGTCCTATTGATGATTGCATCCGAATTAATGGAATTTTTTCATCTCTGAAATAATTTTGCGTGTGTGATCGTCATTTTTCACCAAAAAAATCATTATTTACGAACATTGTTTTTATATATTAGTACAATGAGACTTTTTTCACTCGATTCAGTTGAATAATCTGGAGGCCGTATAAAAATTCTAGTTTTTTTCGAAAAAATATTTTTTTTTTTTCAAAAACATTTTTTTTGTAACCTTTTTCAAAAAAAAAAAAATTCATTTTGTAACTTTTTGAAAATTTTTTTTTTTTTGAAATATCCGGAAACAAATTCATTTCGGAAACAATTTTTCTCAGTAAATTTTTCAGTTTTCCGTATTTTTTTTTTTTTTAATTTTTTTCATAATTTCTTCAAAAAAAAATTTTTTTTTTCCCCAAAACATTTTTTGTCGTAACTTTTTCGAATAGATTTTTATCAATTTTTTTGAAACTGTTTTCAGAAAAAATAAATTGTTGCTTTCTTTGTTGCTTTAGTTTGTAACTTTTTCATTTAACAATTTCATTTCGTAACTTCTCCATTAACAATTTTA
The DNA here is from genome assembly GCF_987345545.1 of Pholcus phalangioides. NCBI lineage: Eukaryota > Metazoa > Arthropoda > Arachnida > Araneae > Pholcidae > Pholcus > Pholcus phalangioides. Next base: position 1,897,715 of record NW_028301611.1, read on the forward strand.
TTTCGTAATTTTCTTAAGAAAAATGCTTTTCTGTTACTTTCTCATGAAAACATTATTTCACAGCTTTTCCGAATGCAATTATATTCGTAACTTCTTCTAAAAATTTTTTTTTTTCATAATGTTTTTCCGTAACTTTTTTAAAAAAACATATTTTCGCAATTTTTTCGAAAGGAATTTTCCGAAAGAATTTTTCCCGTAATATTTCCAGAAGAATTTTTATTTCCTAATTCGAAAATTCTGATTCCGCGGACTTTTATTCCGAAAGATATCCACATAAATATTAAATTTTCAACTCATGTACATGTTGAAGTTTTCAACTCAAAATCATGTACATGTTGAATTTATCAACTCAATAATTTGATAGTAAAAGCTGTAATTAAAGAAAAAAAATTGCTTAGAAAAGAGCATTTCTTTCCCGCTTCAATCTCCTCGGCTGAATAAAGCTAATATTTGTGACTTTTTTGTATTTTCTAACGCTCGTTTCTGTAAGGGGGGAAGTGCATGTCTTTACTTCATTTCCTTTCACACAGAAATTTGCGAGTTTGTGTGGAAACTTCAGTTTTCGTGATTCATGGAAAACCTTCTTTGAAATGACTCCTAATGAGACTAAGTATCCTGAAAAAAAAATTTTTTTTTCTTTCCTTTTTTTTTTTTGGCATGATTTAGTCACCTTTAGAAAGGATATTTGCCACGCGATCACGCTATACCGACATTTTCTAGTTTCTGGATAGAAAAGCAGCGGCAGAAAAAAAAAAATTACATTCTTTTCAGCGACGAAATTCGTCGTCGACGACGACGTCGCGTACATGGACGTGTGTCTTTGGCTAATGTGGATGCTGTTGAAAAATTGATGTCCCTGTGTTGTGTGTATGTATACACAATGATATTGTTTCTTCAGCCAATGAAGATTATTACAATTTATTTTTTATTTTTTTTTTCGTTTTGTGGTGCCTTACGCTTCTGGTCACGGCACCATAAAAAGCGTGTGTATTTTATATTATGTTTTAATTCGCGCTTTCCATTGAATATTTTTTCTGTTCGTGGACAAATTGGGCGTCCATTTATTGTCGGCGATTTTGTTGTTTGTTCCGATGGCCGAGTTCGATCGGTTTGAGTGTTTTTTTCTTCTTTTTTTTGGTTGTTGGATGTGGTTTTTCATTTTGATTATTCCTTGATTACTTCTTGAGCTGGGAGTGATTCCATGAATTGTCGATGAATTTATTGTATTGTTTTTATCCTGTCGTTTACGCTTCCTTGTTGTGGGTGTGAAGTGTTTGCGGGTCTATCTGGTTTATCTCCGTAATACCACCTGACCACGTTCAGCTAAGTAGAGGCCGCACTTGTATCCAGCCTGGACCAATACGTTCTAGGGTTGGTGATCCTTCCGCTTTTCCAGGGCTTAGTTCGTCCTGGATTGGGGTATGCCATCAGGTTTTGGAGACCATACTTATTAAGGGACATTGACTTAGTCTAGAGCAGTTTCCAAACCTTTTTTGTCCCATCGCCCCCAACGCAATATAACCCATAGGATCCTATGTTATACCCGTAGCTTCTACCGCTCCCCTGGAACATTCCATCGCCCCCAAGGGGGCGTTAACACCCACGTTGGGAATCACTGGTATAGAACATAGTTTCCAACCTTTTTGTCCCATCGCTACCTTCTTCAGAAATTTTTTTCTCTCACCGCAATCTAACCCATAGGATCCTATGTTATACCCATAGCTTCTACCGCCCCCTGGAACATTCCATCGACCCCACGTTGAGAATCACTGGTCTAGATGGTGCAAAACAGAGCCACGCGTACTCTTGATGGTGGCACACGAGGTTAAAGCTATATATTTTGCGAGTTTTATTGATATTATTTTACTTATACAAACAGTGTCAGCGAAAATTTTACAGCAAACTTGACATTTTAATAAATAAATACATATATTATTAGTTAAAAAGTATTTATTATTACAATACTGCATTTTTTCCCCTATTCAGCACATCAATCAGAAACTGGTCACCAATTCTAATCGTAACAGCTGTAATTTGTATTTGATAGTAAAGATTCCAGTTTAATGACGTTTCTTAATAGCTGTGTAGTTATTTTCTAGAAGGTGCATGTTTGTTGGCTTATGAAATTTTTATTTTTCGGAGAAAGGTGACTAAGGAGGGCACCATTTTATTATGGTGAATAAAATAACAAAATATAGGTGTTTAGAGTCTCATCCTAAGAATTCTTCCGTATTTATCTAGAGTTTTGTTGTTTCTTGCTGCTGCTGCGCAGAAAACAATTCCCTATATTTTATAAAGAAACGTGTTATTTTGTTATATATCGATGCGAAACAGAAAACAATGAGAAATGTCCCGGGTGCCTTACCCTTGTGACTCATGGTGCTCGCTTAAAGCATTGATGATAGATACTTGATTTCGTACTTCGGAGATATTCACTGACAACACGGATGAACACCATATGTTCCAATGATTATCATCATGATTATTTCAGTTAAAACATATGTCAGCATTCTTGTACGAGAGCTCTTATTCTGGTGATGGTTATAATCAAAGCTCTTGATTCGGTAATATGCCTCCCGATAGGATGGCAGGACTCCAACCTAGTGAGTTCAATCGGGCACGGCACGGAGACACATGGGTCTTTCCACACATGCTCTAGTAGGATTCTTAGGCTATGATCTTTTGTCGGCCCCAATTCAGACTCTTCATGGGCTTCCTCTATTTAGAAATTTATAGTGATAAAAAAATAGATGATGAGAATCTTCTGGTGCCCACGGGCTGGAGTGCCAGCCCCCAACCCCTTGTGAGGAGGCCAAGCGGGAACCTCAGTTGAATGGAAATACCACGATGGGCTGATGCCCTCACACAAGCCCTCTGGGTCATCAATAACTTTCTTTTCTTTTCATCACTGAAAAGTATACGCAGCCATTGAGACGAATGGCTGCGAGGTCACATGGCCCCCGAGTCCAGTCCAATTGTCCTTGCGTATGGTGATCTTTTGGGAAGAGTACACAAATATTTCGAGGAAAAACTGTTCGTAGATCCCGAAATCGGCCATTTGCAAAAGAGCGAATTGATTGCAAAATACAGAAAACTCTTTTATTTCAACTATCGGAGTGATTTTGTTACGGTGCTAGTCTTCGTAGTTTTTTTGTTGCCACGTAAACTGGGCACCCGGGGTCTTATAGATCTCGATTTTCGTTTACAATGCTCACCGTGCTAGCACACTATAGATGTTTCGTTTAGTTCGATTCAATTCAACATGAATTTGCGAAACGGATCGAACTTGTGACCTCAGTACCCATATCCAGAATGCTTACTTGCTTAAGGACTGAGTGAATTTTGGCATGTGGTGCTTGACTCACATAAACATTCGAGGTTCATGTAGCAACAATGAGAAACAACCCCCCTCTCCCCCGTGATGTAAATATGCGTGGCGTATTGAACTTTGCATAAATTTGATTCTGTGCCTAAACTTTTGAGGCACATAAAATTCCATTTTTTCTTCAAAGTTGGTTTTATGAAACTTCTACCCCATATATTTTAGAATACATAATTTCTGATCTTGTTTAAAATTATGTATGTACTAAACTTATATCGGTTATTTCCAATTTTATTAAGGGATATACTGTGTTGAGAGAGAGATACGGCTTTTTCTCAGCCCAATATATCAAGGAAATAGATATTTTCTGGATTATATGCCGAGGTGAACTCGGAAAGAAAAGTCATATGGTCTCCGCCGGGACTCGAACCGAAGTCCCTTTTCAAAGAAATGGATTCGAATTTCACTTTTTTGGATTTGTGGGGAAACAAATTATTTTACCGGCTGTGTAGACTAATCTCTTTTTTCTGTATAAGTTTTAATTTTTTACATTGAAAGCTTGCCTAAAACCGAATGTACCACAAAATTAAAACGGTAGGTTCAGTTTTTACAAAATTACACCTGCGTACTCCTCCAGGCCTGAATAGACTGCATACATTTTTTTCTGAAATTTTAGCTATAAAGGGTAGCGTGCAGCGAAGGGTTAAGTTAACTCCCCGAGGTTTAAAAAAGGAATCTACAAGTGAGAAAAAGCAATCCACACATTTGTGGTGCCATCTCAAAGGGGATAGACATCACTCATCGACATGACACTCCAAACCATCATTTCCAATACAATCACCCCTAAGTTTTGCTTTTTGAAAGATCTCACCTCGTACATAGGATCAACAAGAGAGAGAGAGGGGGAAAAAAGACTCTCATAAACTTCCCGTTCCCATTCTCTCGGTCGTGATTCGAATTTGGGAAATCATCACATTCCCGCTGTCGTTCTTATTTGCGTTCCTTAAATTCTGGAGATCCCTCAAATATTTACCCCGAAATTGTTTGAAATACGGGACGGGGGAAAAAAAACCCGCTGTCTGCTGAAATTATTTTAGTGTTTATTCCTCCCCACACTCTCTCTCTACCTATCCTTATGAGATGACGGACGGTGATCCAAGGCGGTGTTGGAGAATGTTTTCCGTCCATTGTGATATCTCGAGGATTTCTACCCCTTTTCAAAGGTCTGGAATTTACTTCCCCAAAACTTCCCGGATGTCAAGGGAACATGACGGCTTCCCGGATGTCGTATTTTGTCCCGGATTCTTTCGCGTCTTTCCCCGGCACAGTGAGTCGGTCTCTTCCACTTGTCTTCCCAGCTCACTGTGTGTGTGTGTGTGTGTGTGTGTGTGTGTGTGTGTGTGTGTGTGTGTGTGTGTGTGTGTGTGTGTGTGTGTGTGTGTGTGTGTGTGTGTGTGTGTGTGTGTGTGTGCCGTGTACCTATTGCTCACCTCCATTCGCCAACCTCCTGTTCGTCCGACGTGCGTGAGATGTAGTTTTAGGATCTCTTTTCTAAAGGAGCGGTGCATCAGGGAAATCCCTTGTTCCACATCAAAGTCCGAATTCTTCTGGAATGCTCTCTGGAGGATGCTGGAGTTTCTGGGGGGGAAGAGATGTATTGAATGAGTTCCGATAGACTTCCATGTGCCAAGAGTGTGATTTGGATCGCTCGGTTTATTCTTACACGACATATCGGAACCTTTTTGAAGACTTTTTTCAAAAGTATATCATTGAGTCTGAGAAATTCATCGAGAAAATATCGCGGGGGCCTTGTTCTACGAGATTGTGAATTTAAATAACTATAGTCAAACTCGGTTATTACGATAGCTTGGCTATAGTAAGCGTTGGGCTCCTGCTGAGGAAACTTTCTAAAGTTCTCGCGCATATATTTCACTACAAATGTTACCATTAAAGTGTGCGTCGCGGCTTTTATAGAGGCGTCGCTGACCTTTTTCAATTGTGTCACGATGATCTTATAATATTGATGATGTGCCCACTAATCCTTTGACGTGGTTCTTTCATGAAAACATGTACAGTATCTACTAAACTCTACAACTACGTATCTATATTGTAGAGTTGCGCTTGTTTCGTGTTCATGCTGCCATCTCGCTTCCATTTTCTGAAGAAAAGATGGAAACGCTTGAAGTTTCATATTATGTCAGTATCGTGTTGTAGGTCTGCCTGCTCTCTCATGATCTTTTGGCTGGATTCGAACCCATGGACCTTAACGGTAGCCTTCATAGTGGAAGCCGAGCATCTTGCCACTCGGGTGCTCAGTTTGAATCACTGGTCTGAGGTCCTAAAACATATTGTGATAAAATCTGTTCGTACTTACCATCTTAAATTGGCGATTTTTGGTGAAATGTGGTAGATATCCCGGTTCTCCAATTGTTTTTTACATACTCACAATGGCGATGTCCTTCCTTTTAGTATATATCCATAAGAACCAAAACTCTTTTTCCAGAAATTATGATTCATATCTCTTGTAAGAGACTTCATGAATTCACTTCATTGGTATTAGGGTAGACTGGCCAGTCCATGATGCCATCTGATTATACAGGGTGTGTATACTTGAATGTTCCGAGCGGTCTGCACAAGGGTTTCTCAACCGCTGGACCGCGGCCCACATCAGTCAAACCGGACCGGGAGTAGTTCACCGTTTTCCTTTTACCCATTTATTTCCTATTAGTCTTGTGTATGACCGGGCCTTCCATTCACAAAAAAAGAAACCAACTGGGGGCCGCGGGCTTTCAAAGGTCGGGAACCACTATTCTACGCAGCCGCAACTAGTCATCAAAATACTAAGAGAAGCTTAGGGAACGTCTTAATGAAGCAATGGAGAAGAAAGAGAGAGAAATTTGAACAAAATAATAAATTCCACTAGAGGGTGTTTTCTATTCAAATTGTAGTGTTCAAGCTATGTTTTTTTTCTCTCAATCATGTGACTAAATTGCTGCTTAAGCTTCACGACAGTGTATTTAAAGATTCCCCCATGATTTGCTGACCGATAGTTACGGCTGTAGACAGCTTAGAACGCACCAACTTCAAATACAGACAACCTGTATATCCACACCAGTACCTCAGAAACAAAAAACAAAAGAAATCAACCTCAGTTTCAACGACACAATTTCGATGTCCCCTTGGATGTCACTATAACCGAGTTTCGTATTCAACCCATTAAAGTAGTCCATGTTAAAAAAAACATATTGGAAGGTACAATTTTTTGCCCGTTCGTTATATTCTACGTGATTGACACACGGATACTCCCCCTTCTTTTTCACCATTATCATACCATACGAAAAAAAAAAAAAGATATTTTCCGTCTTGTCCTGGAAAAGCGCCCCTAATTGCATTTACGATATCCCCAGCAAATCAATATCCCTTCGCTCTTTCACTCTAGGGAATCGATGTATGACTAATTAGTTATCGATTAATAATTTTGTTTCTCCAACGTTCCCCCCGCTGTCATTCGGAGAAGGGAACACAGTTTGGGATCAAAGAGAAATACCTTTAGTGAATGTATCTCTTTGCTTTTGTTTGAAACATCTTTGAAAATAATGTATGGAAGTTTCAGGTTTTCAAGATTTCGAAGTTAACCGTTGTCTTGGTGTGAAGTTTTGTATCGAGGAAAAAGGTAACTAATACAAGAGAGAGATGCGGTTCTTCTCTTGATGTGGTTGCGGTCACAGTTTTAAAAATGCTTTTGAAGTGAATCCCCTATAGCGGCATAGGAGTTAAATTTTTTTTTGAGGGAAAGAAAATTCGTCACAGAAAATGAAACGTACACAGTAAGTGATCGTACCTAACTCCCAAACCCCGCGATGCCGCTGGAATCGTAGAACGCAGCCTATAGCCGCTGTGGAGGTCGAATGGTCTTAGTGACAGGCTCGCATCGCGAGGTCGCGGGTTCGAACCCCGCCGTCGACACAGTGATGGTCGGCTGGAGTTGGCTTCCTGTGGTTCTCAGCTTCGAGGCGCGAATGCGAGCCGATCTCCCATTCAAAAAGTCTCGCCACAGAGAGCATCAGAGCTACAAAACGGCACAAATGTAATTCAATCATTTCACTTCACTTCTGAAATATAGATGGCAGCACCGAAAAATCACACACAACACTAGATACGCACTCAGACTGTTCGGTACACTTGTGGCACACAGTTACACACACTTCTGGCACAACTAACTAGGTAGTACATTGCCCATAGATGGCGATAGACCTGAGTTGTGCTCGGTTTGAAAGAAAGAACGTCTCCTTTAAGGTATCCTCACACACATCCGTCACGGCTCGTGTCAGTTCGAAAAATTATTATTTTTCCCTCTATTTCCGGCTGCTACACTTACTAGAAGTGCAGGGAAGAATATTTTTTAGACTCGAGACAGAGACGAGCCGTGACGGATATGTGTGAAGATACCCTTAGTATGATGGCCAGTTTGGAAGAAAAGAGGATTGGGTTAGGGTGGATTGGGAAAGGGTATTATTATTATTTTGTAAAATCACCCCTCCCAACAACGAGCTCTGGATCAGCTCATGTCATGCGCAGCATACAAATCGAATTTGAATTGTACGAAATGCAAACTATTAATAAACTTAATATCAGTACATGAAGATCACTGATGTCTGGTAATGATGTGTTGATAAAATAGGAAAGTAAATAAAAAGTTGAAAGAAAAATTTCCACGCAAAAATTAGTTACTGCTGACTATATTGAAATATTGATATTATGCATTATCCATGTCCCCCACAAGGGGTTGGCTGACAAGGATCCAGCCCCTGTGCCCGGGACGATTTTCACAATTTTTTTTGCTTTTTCACGCTATAAATTCATCATAAAGGGGCCCCCGTGAAAGATCCCAGCCTAGGAGTCCTGCTTCAAGATGTGGGGGCCATGGCATTATCTCAAAAACTAGAGCAGATTCGGGGCAAAACCCACACCAGTTGTGAAAGCAGCAGCCCCAATATACCCCAAAACCATTAAAACTTCCTTTGGGAACATGCAAATGTTGTTTTTCTGACATAAAATTTGTTTATTTTAACCTACTCACAAACGTTTAGTTTTGTTGTAGTCATTAGAGCCAGCGTATTACACGAAAAAATAAGTTTGAAGAATGACTCCATCCCTCACAAAATATTTTAAGGGTAGTTCAGCATACAATATTCTTTTATACTGAATGCCATCAAATTATAAATTATAACCACAAAAATTTAAAATAGATTCGGTACTTTCTGGAGAATAAAACAAAATAACTGAACCTCTGTTGTAGAGCTGGCGTTGTGAGATGCAAAAGACGTATTCTGATAGACTCGTAAAAGAAGTTTTCTTTCCTCTTATTATTTCCTCATATTACTTTCGTTTTCTGGATTCCTGTGTGGGTGTTAATATATTTCTAGCATTTCCAAAAACGCCAAGTTATACGTTTGGTGCACGATTGGTGAATTTGGCAGGATTTTGAAGTGACTTCATCAATTTTTTAAGCGTTATAACTCATTAATTATGGGTCAGATCAAAAAACTGAAAACACTTTTCGATATTAGTTTTTCCTAAGGAATCGCGTGTGCAATTATTAGGTGTTCGATGGTTACCACCCTGTATATAAATGTCATTCATGTTTGCATATGCGTTATGTTTTCTCTCAAACTACATATGTCTCTCTTTTATTGCCACACAGGTGGAAGCCATGACGATAGAACCTTCAAATGTCCCCAACTGCGTATCCAAAGGCAAATCTGAGGTGAGTTATAATAATATGTCGATTTTATTCTTTGTATGCAGGGTGTAACTAAACTGATGTTAATACTGTGAGAGCACCTCGCCGTAGCAAACACCTTCCACCATACAATGTGGGATCGGAAAGCAAGCGGTGAGCCGCAAGAGGGCGCCTACGTGGTGAAAATGTAAAGACAAATAATGAAGGATAAAGAATATTATCAAAAACTTTACAAAAGTGCTCGAAAGAGCGACCGCCACCTACAAAACAAGCGTGATGTGGGTATCGGAACCGCCTACGCGTTGGAAGATTCCTGCATTTCACGAACGTCAGCAGCTTCGACGCTAATTCGGGCAAAAAGGTCCTCTGATGACTCGATGGCCGCCTTGTAAACGACGCTTTCTAGCTCTCATCAGAGAAAAAAAAAATCTAGGCAGAACAGATCGAGAGATCTGGGAGGCCAAGTGACTTGCCCCTGTAGCCAATAATTGATCTGTTGGGAAAAAGAATGTTAATGTATTTCCGCACAATACTGAAGAAATGTGCTGGCGCTCCGTCGTACTGGAACCACATCATCGCTCGATGATATATGGTCGATGATATTTTGCTGGTCCATTTCGTAGTAAATTAGGCAGCACTTGCTGAAGGAAGGTGAGGTACTTCTGTCTGTCTAGGTGGTCTAGTAAAACATACGGGCCAATTTACTGATCGTGGATAATCTCTACCCACACATTCACGGAAAAACTTTGATAGCAGTATCTCGAACGTGTAACATGCGGATTTACTGTGGCCCACACATCAGTGTTGAGAGTATTGAATGTGCCCTCACATGTGAACCTAGCCTTGTCCGTAAACAGGACGGATGCTGCAAACTATGGGTGCCCTGTTGCAGGAACCAGTGCGCAAATGTTACGCACGTTGTGGGAAATTCGTTCCATTAAGGCCTGGACCCTAAAGATGGTAGGGGTGTAGACTTTCTTATATAACGTAACGTGCCGTACCGTCATATGGTCGACGCCGTTCTCTCTCTTTCTGCTTGGTCGACCTGTGTTATGTCTTTGGGTGAGGAGCGAGCTCGTCTTCACGAGTTGTCTGTTCATGTGTTGAAATGTACTCCGCCCTGTTTGGAAATCGCTCTTGGTGTTGTCTTACCTCTTATACGAACTTGTCGATTGCAGTCCCTTAAATAATGCGCATATTGGCCTTCACTGCATTAGAATATTGCTGACGAATAGCAGTTTTCTGCGAAAGGCGACGTTTCATCCACTTCAGAAAAAGACTTTCAGACACCGCATCCTGTTGTGTGAAAGTTATCTGTCTTGGCAAGTTCTCACACCTTACACTTCTGTCCATAAGTTTAGTTACGTCCTCTTCAATTTGTTTCGATCTCTATCAGTTTGCTACTTTTCTAAGATATATTGCAAAACTTGCCAACAAGATCTTGAGATAATATATGAAAAAAATTTCCCCACATATAATGTTGAAGAGCATCAACGACGAATTTCTTCCTGTGGACGAGGTAACTCGTCCCGATTCGCTTGAAAGAATTGTATCTTTTTCCGGTCTTTGATGAACTGATGGACATGTAGGCGGGAAATATATTTTCATTCTTCTTAGTTACCTTACCGTTTTTTCCTTCGTTTTTTCAAATGAAAAGAAAAAAGTAGCTTGAAGAGGTTTTTTGAAACAAAAGCGACAAAGAAAGAATGTTCCATGTTAGAAGAGGGCATTCAAGAACGAACGAATCGACTTGATCTCGTCCTAATTTAAAGATTTCAGTTTTGTGGACTTCCTATCAAAGTAAACAAATTATTTGTTAAAATTCCGTCAGTAGAGGTCCTTTGTCAGCAAAATTTTGTCAGCTCTGCCTCTTACCTCATAACGTTGGTTAATTGTTCGCCATTGAATTTAATTTTCCTGTCGGTAAATTGCGTGGCGGTGAATTATCCGTAAATGAATAATTTCGCGGTGAAGTTCAGGGACAACGTGCCTATCCGGCATGCCAAATCGCTTTCGACATGCAAAAAAATTCAATATTATTCAATATCTTTGTATCGAAACACGTATACGAACATTTCTCCGTCGACACATTAAGCGCATGAAGATGTCCTGAATCACGAAGTCACTCTTATTTAACCTGATATTCCAGATTCATTACGGGAGTCTTGGGGGGGAAAAAGAAGAGCAGACATCTTGCTGACCTCGGCTTTATTCTCTCTCATGTTTGAGGACACGTATGAGCTTGGACATCGTCCAATCATCCGAAATGCTACGTCGCTGGGTCTTGATTATCCTTTCGCCGGCCGCTAATGCCTTGCTTCGAGGTTGATGATGGCCGGGGCAATGACAAGGGATGGGAAAATGTCCCGGGACAAGGAAATCTCTCATCCACAGAGACATCCGGAAAGAGGTTAGGCGTATCCTACACACCTTCCTATGTCTCTGTCTCTCTCTAGCTAGAGAGAGCCACCAGCGCTCACCTGAAATCTCTTCGCCGGTGGTGGTTGGGATGGTGAGAGAGTGGGAATGATTTATGTAATTACTGCCATTAACTCATGGGAAAAGTATAGATAACCGAGTTAATTGCTTTCCAGGGGGATGCTCTAGTTTTCTCCTTCGCCGATCTTCCCACGCCCTGGTTTCGTAGCTACCTATTCTCGCTCTGGTTGTGCTCGTATATAAGTGATTAATTTACAATCGACGTCGTCAGTCAGTGGGTAAGACCGGATGCTGGGACGTGTGGTTTTGCGCCGTTGCGACCACATCGAGATGTCGTTATGATTTCACTCGCCGCGTGCGTGTCTCAGACAGTGAAATACCTGAGGTGTGTGTATATCTCATTTCCCGGTCGTATTTCGTAAATAAATACTTAACGTAACCTCCGATTGAATATTGGTGGAAATTATCGCTTCGGAATTAACTAGTTTTTTTAGTGAATTATGGATGATTTCTGTGCGAATCTTTACCAAGTTGGTAGGTACAGTGGGACCTCCCAGGACGGATTCTCCCCGTTAGCTGAAACCTCCCGTTAACGGACACTTTTTTAAAAATTTTGTCAACGGGCTGAAAATATCTTATCTCTTGAATTTTTTGGCGCGATTGCGAAAAAAAAAATATCCCAACGTTTGATGGAAAAAAAATTATTTCCGAAAAGAATCTATCCTCAAAAGAATGTGGTGTTTTCCCCCAAAATTGACGTCGCATGTATATTGTGAGTAGCGCCCTGTACGTCAAATCATAAAGACATGTTACGTTTTGGCGGAGGAAACTAAAAATTCGCAGAAACAGCCTGTGTCAGTTTTCAGCCATCGGCTATATGACAAGTATCTGAGATGATTGAGAATTAACTGGTCCTATATAATCAATGTTTCGTTTGTAGCTCTGGTGGCGATTTTTTCGTTTGAGTGGACTATAATTTGACTTATTGTCAGGTGATGGTTGGCGACTTTGGTGATTCTTGGTACGACATCGATTTTTTTTTTTCCGGAGGGAAAAAATTCCCCTACTTTTTTTTAATTTATTACTTTCATTTTGAATTCTCACTTTTTCCAAAAAAAGAAGAAAAAAAACATTCTCTCACTCTCCACGGTTAGCAGCTATGCTGATTTTCAACTAATTCAAATTTCTTCACGCCTATAACTGTCAAGATTTCCCAGTTGGCTTGATTTTATTTCAGTGAACTTCAATTTAATCTACTGTTAGGCGATGATTGGCGACATTGGCGATAGCTACCAGGACGTTTCAATTGCGGTATTTTTTTCAACTGGATTTCACTTGCATTTGTGAAAAATCCTGACTTTGTTTCCCAGACATCTCTTTTATATTTGTTTTTTGTGGGAAATTCGGATCCGCGAAAAAATATCCCTAATACTCGCACTTCTCAAGGGTGGCAGCTATGCAATAATTTTGAAACTATACGAATTTCTCCGAATGTGATCGCCGAGACTTTAACCAAGATTTCCCAGTTGAGTGGACATTCCAATCACAAATACAGGAGAGATTCCAATTACAAGTATAGTAGTAATACGAGCGTTATATTCTCACAGCAAACTGGAAAAAAAAGGCATTTTTTCTTGCAAAAATTGATAAGGGCTTACATAACAATGTAACAAAACCTTTATTGACAAATAACAAAAAAAAAAAAAAAACAGCTTAAAATAACAATAATAATACATTTTTATCCTGTTTTCGGTGGGAAAAATCCAATCATCGTATTTTTTCTTTTTTTCCATCGTATCTTTTAGGATTTTATTTTTTCATTTTTCGTATTATTCTGCCTATTTGGTCAGAAATGAATTACGATCTTCTAGCGGAGAGTTTTTCTGGATTAAGGAGTTTTTTTTTTCCTTCCCCCTCTCTCCAGTCTTTTATTCTATATCTTATCTGTACCTGTACAGGCTTGTGATTCCTGATGAAAGGGAAAAAGTTTTTAAAAGAAGGGGAAAAAAAAATTCAGTATATATAAAAATGAAGTCCATATCTTTTTCAACAAAATGAAAATTCATTTTTTTTTTCCGTGAAATTATTTGAAAAAAAAATTGATTTTTTTTAGTAAAAATGGAAGAATTATTTTATTTTTTTATTCTTCATTAGAAGATCCATAATTGATTTCAGCTTGACGTCTGTGTAATTGATGATGGTTTTTTTTCCCTTTTCTGGAAATGGGAAAAATGAATATCATAAAAAAACGAAAATAGCTTTTACATTCGGATCAAGAAACCATTTACTTGAAGGAAAGAAGGTCAAAAATCTACTTTATTTCATGTTTAATACCCCAACTTTTTCCCGTTTCTGACGTTACTTCATGTAATTATGCGTATTTCGTGCGGATAAATGATTAGTGGGTATTGCGATTATATACGTATGGGGTAGTATTGCACTTGAGAATAATGATCCGAGTGATTTAAGTATTTTGCAGTATCGGGTTGCTCGATATATTAAATGAGTGGTACGAGTGTGGAATAATATCCTTCTTAATTAATCCACAATTACAACGAATCCTGTCAATAAGAGAAACCAGACTTTTTGTCCATTGAATAGAGGAATAAACTTAAATTGTATTTTCTCTTGGATGAGAGCGTGAAACTTCGACGAGGGAACGGGAACCCTATTGATGGAATAACCTAATCTTAAATCGGGATGTGCATATAGTGATCATTGTGAATAACTTGGCGAACACGATTGAAGCCAAAAACAATCTATTTCGCCAAGATAGACCTATTCTGCATTTTAATTCGTTTTAGTACCGATCTTATCAACCCATGGCAGTTGTTTTTTGCCTTTCTGCACACTTCGGGGGCGGTATGGACTTGGGAATTCGGTTTATTCGGTGAAATCTGATTCTTATACTGCATAGGCTTACCCCACACCAACTCCGCTCATATATCGCCATACGGCAATTTCCAACCAGTGGAGCTGTGTAGGAAATGAAGGCTCCATCCATCGGTGGTCGCCCTTGGCTCGGTAGGTAAAGACGTTGAATGTCCGGATTCGAATCCATGGACCTTGATGGTAACCTTAATAGTGGAAGACGAACATCTTTATCTCTGCGCCACTTGGGCGTTTGATTATTATACTGGCTCCACTGATATTTTCTTTCTTCATTTGTGAGATCTTCTATATTTAAAACGATATAGGTGAGATAATATTTAAACTCCGTCACCCCCTAGTATATAGGTAAAGTATTTCACACTAACGTCAATTGCTTGTCTTCAAACCTATAGCCCAGAAAATTCTAGTGAAAAAAATATAGTTGTACCATATTTTTGAGGTGACCAAATCCTAATGAGCTGAATCCCTAAAAAAGGTTCACGCCAATTCCCGTCAAACATTGCCTATTTATGGCCAAATTATTGTATATTATGTTCTTGTGAGACAACTCAAAAGTCGGCCAGAATATATAGTGAGGTCTTTCCAACTGATTTTGTCATGTTGACTGTTCTCTTACATAGATTGTATTACTGCAAATTTATTTTACACTTTATTTTTTACTCTCTTTTCAGCATTATGACTGCAGGAACCACATCCGAGTCATACAGCCCATAGCAGATGGCAGTCGTCTCTACATTTGCGGGACAAATGCCCATAATCCTATGGATTATATTATTAACGTAAGTATTCTAATGTGATATTTCGTTTTCAAATATGAAAACTTCGCTCCGGAAATAATGCACAGTTTTTTGGATACAGTATATGAACTATTCAATGCAAAGCCAACTGATAAAACTGGCTTATACGAAGATAAACCTAAGAAAGAGAGAGAAAGTTCAACTGTGCCTTTGCAGAAATCGAACCCCCCGTTTCACTTGTCGGTCGAGCGCACTAGACCACTATGCTACAAATGCAACGGAACTCTTTTCATAGAGCTCGCGTGCGCTGAACGGGGTCGTACGTGGACAGCCAAACCCAACTCAGGCCAAAGCTCACAATTACTGACGCTGCCACCAGGTCTGAATGTCCATGTATGGTGCCGTTCAGCGTACGAAAATACTAAAGAAAGCGGCTTGAAAAAGCCTTTGTAGTGTACTGGTCTAGCGAGCTCACCCAGAACCTCCTAGAGATGAAGGACTCCGCACGCTGCTCGTGACGTCATGCAAGTAGTCTATCCTCACTCAGAATATTCAGAGGAAAAAGAAATCCCGCTGCACGTGCTATCATCGTCATGCGGAAAAGAAACGATCGGGATGGAGTTGGGGATTTCTATGTCCCACACCCATTCACCGTGCGGTACCCGGAAGATTCTACGCCAAAATAAGAAGAAACGAAATAGGATGCTTAGTTTCAAAATGTGGCAAACTTGCTAGTCATCGGACTATTCTCATGACGTTACAGGTGAACTTGGCCGTACGGAGGCCCTGCATCTCTAGGAGGTTCTGGCTCACGAGAGGCAAGTGAACCTGAGTGCTGGTAAGTGAAAAGACGTGCATTTCATTCTCCGCAAAGTGCAGTTGATTTCTTTCTCTTTCGAATTCATCTTCGCATCAGCTAGCTATTGAAACCGTGTGTCAAGGATTTGATGACCTCAGTGCCATCTATCGGCGTTTTAATATAATTTTAAAGTTGCAATTTTCCGAATTTCGAGCAATTTGAGCTGTACCCACTATGGCAATCCAAATATGAAAACTTTAGTTCCTGTAACCATGCGCTCTAATTCGATATCCCGACATAATATCCCAAAAAAATTAAGCTAGACAAATCGCAGATGAAAAAAAACAACAACAAAACGATTCTGCATGTTAAAAGCGATGGATAACAGAGCCCGGTCCTTACGTATATATCATCTCCATTGTTTGTTCATTCATCCTGTCGAATTGCAGTCCCCATTAATTACGTTTAACTAGCAATTTCATTTCTCATTAACCCCATGTTTCCGTTCACCCTTGTTATAATCTGGGGCTGGGAGAGAGTTTTATGCTCTTAAGGTTTGGTGGTGTTTTTTTTTGTTGTCCTCCTTCCTCCCGTTGCTTGGGTCCTTGTTCCTCCATCCATTTTCATGGTTCCTAATTTTATTTTTTCCTTTTTGCTAAACGTCGAAATCGAATTATAACTGCTGCTGCTGCTGTTGTTCTTTCTCACTGAACTGTTCTTTGTTTTTTTTTCCATTGTGAGTGCATTCGGACGAGATATTTCCAATAAGATTCGTATTTTGGTTTTTTTTCCTTTGCTACTCTTTCTCCCTTCACATCTTTAGTAGAAGCTACTACGCCTTTTCAGAGATTCTGGCAGTTTTCCCATTTACTTTGATGAATGTTTTCTTTTTTATTATTATTATTATTATTCCTGGGATTTTCTTCTTTTTTTTGGTGCTTTTTTTTGTTTTTCAAGGATTATAATGTAATTAGCGTTTAGGAGGGCTCCACCTTCGATCCATTTCACCCTCTCGGAGAACTAACTCCACGTTTGCCATCTCGATTAGAACAAATGTATTTTACTTTTAACGTTAGCCGATTGGAGAGGTTTGGTGTGTGTGTGCGTGTGTGTAATGGCGTTCACGGTTGAATTTGTTTATTTTAGTTCGTTTCTTTTTTTCGGCATTTAAATTTAAGATTTTTTTTAGTTTGTTTTAGGAAAGGGTATAGATTTTCTTATTTCGGTTTAAAGATTCAATAGACTAGAAAGATCTGATATTTTTTTTTTCTTCTGGGGGGGGGGGGGGTTTAATGGAGAGATATAAAATAAATTAGTTAAGGTCAATCAACTCGCCTGGCTGAAGTCTTCTTAAATGTTAAATTAAATAAATTAAAAATAGTAACTATTAACTCATTATCGCCGTTGAAGCTTCATCACGAGAGATAAATCGTCCTGTTGTATAAAGAATCCATTTGCGGAATGGAAACCATGGGCATAGAAGAAAGTGTATTATTTAAATTTATAATTATAATCTGGAATGGGGGAGGGATGTTTGCGTAAAAAGCATTGACCGGGTGATATATTGATATTTCCTCCAAACATTGATTGCAGAACTTTTTTCTGTTTGACGGGAGCTCGACGCGAGCTGTGAATGGTCTGGGTGGGCGGGGGGGGGGGGGTCCCTCAAGAGAGAGAAGACCCAAGACAACTCTCTCCCCCCCCTCGTGGGCGGAGCTCGAAGAGAGTCGAAGATGAGGGCTTTGGGTGCAGGGCACCCCCCCCCCCCCCATGCTGCTCGATGGGCCATGGCTGGCCGCTGTCACCAATGGCGATCCATGAAGGGGCCCATACAGTCCCTCTGTCGCCAGCGGCGAATTATAAAGAGGGCTACTGTGGGCCCGTCACCAGAGGTGAACTATAGAGCACATAATGTTGTATAATGCCAACGAGGGAAGACGTGATCCAGGACCTGGCCTGGCCACGGCGGAGGGCTCACCCAAGCCAACAAGCCAACACGTGGTTCAGCACCTGGCACCCGGCCACAGAGAACAACAAAGTGCTCAATAGAGCTACAAAGACATCATAATAGCTCATCGATATAAATTTTGTATAATATAAACATTTAAATCATCCGGGGGGGGGGGGCAATGGCTAAAATTAGCAATAGTCGATAGAGCCTGGGTGGTGCAGGTATGAAATGAAATTCTTTATATAGCTCATAAAGTAATAGAAACTATGAGCACATAAATGTTGCTCATAGGCTTTCTAAAACTTACGCTCTGCATAATAAATGAGGAAAATGGCCCCCGTACATTAGAATTGACAGCTTTAGATTCTAACCATAACTGAACCACTCTGTTTAGGTGATGGTACTAGAGCTAGTGGATTCTCTATAGATTTTTGGAAATGGTTACCACTACTAAACCACACATGCACCTCGCCCTTATTCCTCTGCAGGAAACAGTTGCTGGTCAGGTCATTTTTCCCATGGTGTCGCTATATGTTTTACCGGAGGTGAAATGCTGAACCGGTTTTTAGTGCTTTTATAACCCTCTCAGCGGCATTGACGATATATCTCGCCTTCTTAATGACTTTCATTTCAACAATGACAACCCCGGTCATTTTGTAAAGCTGATCTCCCCCTCTCTCGAGGAACACATTTTCTTATCCTCCTTACTTTACACCTGCTAAAAATCAGAGGAAAGCCTGATTCATAAATAAAGATGTTGCATGGGATAAATCGCTAAATCATTTTTAAAATGCTATATCTTTACTTGCCATTTCAATATGCCGGGGCAGGGGTTAAATGGACCAAGCATACGACAGTCCGTACTGGAAATATTAAACATTTAAACCGGAACATGTTCAACAATCAAAATTTGTTCTGCACCCCTCTTCTGGTTTAAAACGGCAGTAAATTGCCTCAATGGTGATAGGACCCGTGTCGTGAACGGTGTGGGGGGGGGGGGTGGAACGCACCCAGATTTCAAAAGTCCATTCCAAGGATTTCGCACTCGAGTGGGCATTATTCGTATGGTCAATTGGACATATACAGTAGTGGCTCTGGGTAAAATTCCCACCCTTGGCGAGACACACTCCGGGCTATAAACCGAATCGGGAAAATGGCCCAGAACAATCGAAAATTGGTAAGCTATGATACCTATCAAAAATAAGTTTTTTTCCCCCTGCAAATTCTCCCATCCAATGCATTCATATTCGAAATTTAAAGGCAAGACATTTATCTAATTTTTTAAGCAATCATTCCCCCCCCCCCACAATTCTGAATTGGCGCCCTTCCTATAACGGCATTCAGTTCGAGTAGCAATGTCTTAGAGCCGCTCTTGGATGCTGTTTAAGCAGACCTACAACGCGATACTTACATAACAATTAATTTCTGGCATTTGCCATTCACTTCAAAATGATAGATGGCATCACCATCAGATACCGGACAAGCATAACTCAAATGGCAACATAAATACGTTAAGGCCACGCACCTACACACATACGCGCGAGACGTTCCTGCATGCAACCAATTTGTTAGAAATTCCGCAGAGAGGGATGTTCACGAGGTGCATGTACGCTTAAATTAGTAGTAGGCCTAATGATCTGTGCTGCCATCTGTTGGTGACTCAGTTATTTGAGACGTTATCGGCTCTGTCCATGCTTCATTAAAAAAAAGATAACGTACGTTATTGTTTCATGATTATTTTGATGATAATGATTTTCGTTCCAGGCTAACTTCAGTAAACCCCGGTCATATGACCAATATCCTGTCGTTGGTGATGGCATTGCTAAGTGTCCTTTTGACCCAGAAGATAACGCTACTGCGGTTTGGGTCGGTGAGTGTTGCTAAATTTCATTTATAATTTTTTTTTTTTAATTTCCCTCCTTTACAGCTACAATGGAAAAAAAAATATTTCCGAACAGTGTACAAGGCACTCTGGAATTTTCTAGATTCTACTAGAAAATATTAACTAGTACTTTTAAGACAAAATCTGCATAATATGGATAGCTGATATTTTTTTTATATCGCTTTCTAGAACATGGTAATCCGTCGGAACTGCCGGGACTGTACAGCGGCTCTGTTGCCGAATTCACCAAAGCTGACACCGTGATATTCCGTACCAATCTATACAATCGCACCACTGGTAAAGAGATGCACCCTTTCAAGCGCACCATAAAATACGACTCCAAATGGCTTGATAGTAAGTGTCTCTCTCTCTCTGTCGCATCATTCTGTGAATAACTGGGATAGAACGAAACTATTAATATACGCTGGTGAAGTGAAAGCTAAAATCACTTTTTTTTTTCATGAAATTTAGAGCCGAATTTCGTGGGATCCTATGACATTGGTGAACACGTGTACTTTTTCTTCAGGGAGAGCGCAGTTGAATACATCAACTGCGGGAAAAGCATCTATTCTCGGGTAGCGAGAGTTTGCAAAGTAAGTATCCTACGTCTGTATACAGCCTGTCCAAAACTGTTTGCATAGCGTATATCTCTGCAACTGAATTTCAGGAATATATTATTTCAAATACAATCGGTCTTAAAATGACGCGTGATACTGAAAATGTTGAAATCTTGAGCTTTTAAGTAACTGCACGTCATTTAATATCTTTTGTAATGAAAAGTATGTTTCTGAAGTCAGCTATTGCAGAGATACCTGCTGTGCAAAGAATTTTCACAGCCTGTATAGTAAGCTTTAGGTATCTGTATATATAATTATATTATCGAAGTAATAATTAAAAGTACTAATTTGAAGGAAAAAATCGAATTCTTTTTCATTGTCTCAATTTATAATGAAGACGTTCTCGAGTTTTCTCAGTATGTATGTGTTACTGTCAAAGCCCGAAATTTCGTTCAATATTGACCCAGAATTGAATTTCGGGCCATGGATAGCCTTTGCGAAGTATCCGGAGATCCATGGACTGAGTTCGGTAGCAAAAGGCATGGGCGTATTTTTATTTTATTTTTTTTGTCATAATTACAGTAGCCACCGCTTATAAGAATCACTGATTATAAGAATCAAATCGGTAAAACGAATACCAAATGTTATTTTAACGTAGGAAAATCGTCGGTTGTAAGAATCAGATTTCCGCTTATAAGAATAAAAAAAAATTGTTTTCTCCCCAAAACACTGTCACTGTATATCTCGGTAGTGCGAACTTGTGAAATATTCTTGTTATTCGCAAGATTGTTTTTGAGGACAACTTATTGTCACTCTTAACTTTGCAATAGTCATCTTATATTGACTGCCCCCCAGAGTCATCTTAAGTGCATCATAGGCCCCCGGTCAATCGAGTTTTCTGAGGCCCTACCTGGCTAAAAATGCTTGCCTACAAATTTAGTTTTTTCCGGAAATTTCAATCAGATCCCATTTCTGTGGGGGCCCCCGGGGGGCATGCGTTAAGACGGCACTGGCCCCAAACAGTAAGGATTACAACTTTGTAGTAGAGTAAGCTTCCGTGAATGACAGACAGGGCCTTGAGGGGGGCAGACGGGTCTAGTGCCCCGGGTACTAGACTAAAGTGGGGCCTTGAATTCACTCTTATTGCTCCTCGTCTATTATACGGGGGCGGCAAAATGCTTGCTTGCGCCGGTTTTTTATTTCAAAAACCACCGTAATCTTGGTTTTAAGCGCTCCTTGCACTCTTTACGTACTGCAGTGGTAACTATGTAGGAGCAACCGAAAAAAACTCCGGGTATAAGAATCAGCCACTTATAAGAATCAAAATGACTGAACAAAACGCGATTCTTACAAGCGGCGACTACTGTATATCCACAATTGCAACCCATCAAACCGCAGTCAGGATACGGAAATTTATCTTCATTTTTTTCTCCCGTCGCATGAAGCCAATACAGCTACTACGTATAGCCATATATCACACATTGCCGATGGGAAAAAAAAAACGTATTGGCGCCCGCCGTCTTAGATAGATCAGCACATCTAACTCAGGCCAGGGATCTCCGGCCAACACCCGAATCATTTCCGAAAAATCGGACCGAAAATCCCCCGACGAAGTGGCTTTGGCAGTACCCCCATATCCAAAGAAATCTCTCGAACTGAACTTAAATTGTCGAAAGAAAAAAAAAAATTTACTCCAGTGAATTTCATGCAGATTCCATGCCGCGCGTAACAAGCACTACATTAAAGAACGTATTTTCATGAAAAATAACGTAAAAATATATATTATTTCAAATGTTTATTTTACAGAAAGACACGGGCGGAAAGAACATATTAAGCAAAAACTGGGCTTCCTATCTGAAAGCCAGGCTCAACTGTTCAATACCAGGCGAATTCCCATTTTATTTTAATGAAATCCGTAAGTAGAACGAAAAAGAAATAATAATACTTTTCTATAATAAAAAAAATAACCTCTCCTATAAAATAACGCATATAATTTTTTTTTTCTTCTTCTTTTTGCTCCAAAATCTTTCGTTTTTGTCTTTGTGAGAAAATTTAGAAAAAAAATAAAATTTCCCAAGAATTTATTTTTTTTCCCCTAACAAAAGAAATTTTTGTTGTTTCTTGGAAAGAAAGAAAATAACCCTTAAGGAGGAATCCTACTAAGATTGCTTTACATTACATCGCCCGAAGTGTTTGTATTAAGAGAGAGATATCGTCTTATTCCTTTTTTCTTCTCTTATATATTCTTAGTCTTGAAACATCTTGTTTTTGCGTGTTTGAACTTTGCTATTTCTTTAAGAAATTTAAATAATTCTTTTCATTTCTTAGATATTAAGATATTTTATTTTTTCACATAAGTTCTTGTTTTTCTATCTTTTTTCAGCGAGTTTCTTCTATTTTTTTTTTAAAGGCTTGATTAACGTTTCCATTATATGTCTTTTTTTCTCTCTTTCTCTCTATGTACATACATTCGTTTTTATGTATTAATAGTTTATTTTCATACTTGGCATAATTTCATGCAAAGTTGGATGAAAAATGGATCGGGCTTGTCTTTTTCTTTTATATATTCTTATTTAAGGAAACTTATTTTATCTGGAGGAGTTTTATTTATCTTCCATTTTTTCCCGTTCGGAGGAAATAATTATTTGTAGAAGGGTAGTTTTCAGTAGGAAATTTTTTTAAGGAATTTTAAGAATTTTTGGTGTTTTTTTTTAAATATGTAGTTTTCTTTTGTTTAGTTTAATTTTGGTATTTCTTTAAAAAAAAAAAGAGTAAATATTGTTTAGATCATGTTCTTGGCGATGTTATCTACTTCGTTGTATTGAAGTTTATTTGTTTTTAGATATTTCATTTTCCACGAGTGTATTTGCCATCGTTTTCTCTATTCCTGTGAGTTTAATTTATATATATTTTATTTGTGTATATATAGAGGATATCTACAAACATCCGAAAGATGATAGGAAGTTTTACGCAGTGTTTACTACATCTGTGTGAGTATTTTTTTATTTTAAGAAGGGATATAATTGGTATCAGGAAAATGTCTCGAAATGATGTTAAGAGAATGATAGAAAGGTTTTGAATTTCATTGGATTTGTATATTAGAACTGTTGTAATACACAAATCCCTGGTGGCTCCGGGAGAATGATTTACAGCAGGTAATGCAGTGAAACCTCTCTTTTGCGGACACCGACGGGGCAAAGTCCGTGAAAGAGTGGGTGACCGTCACCGTTGATGAGGGTTTCGAAATGTATACTTTTATTATACAAGGGGAAATTATAATTTTGCCGTAAAAGGAGGGGTAACCGGAATTCGGGGCGGGGGGGGTATCCTTTAAGAGGGGTTTTAATATATTTATGACAATTTAAATTTGAGGCACGTGGTGATTGTGTTGAAGAATGGTGTTGGCAATATTCTAAGGCAGAGTTGGCTCTGGAGCTGGGCACTTAGGTTGGGATCTGGCTGGATTTTTCAGGGGGATGGGCATAGGCGGAGATAAACTTGGAGGTCTGGGGGGGGGTGTTTTTACACTAGAACGTCGGGGATTTTCAATAGCCTAGAACGATGGATAGGCGGTCATACAAAAAAATTAGCATAAATACTTTTTCTTTACCGAAACGTCTTACAACAGTTTCTATTCAGTCTCTGACTTATTTTTGCAATAAACCTTTGTTTTTGGCAAAAAGGCTTATTATGAAAAATACGAATCCCGTGTTTTGCTACTTTAAAAAGAGGTTCGATTGATTTTTTGATCTCCTGTATTTCGTGAGATCGCTTCCGTCGTTCTAGTGTAAAATGTAATTATTTTTTTTTGGGAAAATGGCAATTATTGCATTTTAATCACCGTTTTTTTTCTCTTCAGGAACGGCCTGACCGGTTCGGCCGTTTGCACGTTCAGTTTGGAGTCCATCCAGGAAGTTTTCAATGGAAAGTTCAAAGAACAAGTCACGTCGTCTTCAGCTTGGCTGCCCGTCCTCAGCAGTAAAGTGCCCGAGCCTAGGCCGGGACTATGCGTCAACGACACGCAAACTCTACCGGACTCTGTCTTGAACTTTATCCGCGGCCATCCTCTCATGGACTCGGCTGTGGCCCACGATAATGGGAAACCCGTTTTCTACAAGAGGGACATCCAACTTTCTAAGATAGTTGTCGACAAGTTGGAGGTGGATGGATTCACGTATACAGTATTCTATGTTGGAACGAGTGAGTACATACAATAGTGTGATGATCGTGATTATATTTCATGTCAGTTTGCATCGTGTGTGAAAAATTCGTCGCTAACAATTCACTCCCGGAATCTCATCGACATGACAATTCACCGCAACATTTCATCACCAAAGTGACATAGTGAGCGATTGATCAAGTGAGTCAGGGAGTTAATGAGCGAGTGAGTGAAACACTCATACAGTCACTCACTTGGCCACTCTCATAGCCACTCCGTCCATCACTCATAGGCTAACTGACTCGTTCAATCGCTCACTCATTCGGTTATTCATACAATCACTAACTTTGTCACACGAACGGTTACGCACTCGCCCACTGACTCAGTCCCTCATACGGTCACTCTATCACTAAATTATCCGCTAGCTCATTCACCAACTAGTTCGGTGACTGGCTAGCTCACATATTCACTCACTGGCTTGATCACTAATTCACTGGTAGAGAACTGTTGTCGGTGAATTTCCTCACAAGTGATTTTTGTGATGAATTGTTTGTCGGTGAATTTTTCGTGAATACATTTTCATTCGATCATCAATATTTGCTGTTTGGTTTTTAAGATGAAGGAATTATATACAAGTTGGTTGAATGGTACAATAGAGATGGTGCAGAAGATTCGAATCTGGTCGACATATTTGAAGCAACTACACCCGAGCCAATCAGAGCCATGGAAATCTCAAGCAAAGTATGTATCGAAACATTCTATTCAAATTTTTTTTTTTCCAAAAAGGGTATTTTTGAAGAATTTTACTTCTTGTTCGTCTTATTATTTTAATTAAATATTTGATTTTTTTGTCTCTTTCTCAGCACAAGTCATTATACGTGTCCTCAGATTCTTTCATCAGGCAGTTCGATGTGATAATGTGCAAGTCCAGATACGACAACTGCCTGCAATGCATCCAAGATCCTTACTGCGGTTGGGACAAGGACCACAATGAATGCCGGCCTTATGTCACTGGGTAAGGAGACATATCATTGGTGACCGACTATTATAAGAATTTTTGTTTTTACCATATAGGGTGACCAAATACAGTATGGTTCAACCATTACATCTGCTAGTTCCCGCCAAACATTGCCTCTTCACGATCAAATTATATTCCGCACTAGTAGCTCGAAAGAACTGATTTCACCCTTTTTGCGTCATAACATAAATCGCCAAACCCCTAGCAAAACGTAATAACCTTTTCTTTTAATGAAACGGGGTTTCTTCCGATTTTCAGCAAGTGCGGGAATTCAGAGAAAAATATTCCATTGGGAAATCAACATCACAACACGTTGTTGTCTGTCAATGTTGAAATAAAAAGCTTTTTAAAGAGGCGAGATATCTCGTCAGTGACGCTTAGATGGTTGAATATAATGAGAATGGACCCAACCCATGTGCAGGGCGATCCTCGATATCATGTGACATTCCCTCATGGAACACCGTACTAAGTGGATATGCCCTGTAGCTACGACTGCTCAGCCATGTGCTTTCAGCTGGCCCATTCAGTATTATACTTGCATTTTTTGAGGGGGGTGGGAATTCGGCATTTAGCTCTATCGACTCTCGAGCGTTATTAAATGCACTTATGCTTTAATGAGTGACCCATTGGAGCCTGGGTGAAGACACTCGAAACAAATACCCCCCCCCCGAAATATTAAAGATTTAAAACCATTTTAAATTATTTTATGCTGACATATTTTATTTGTTATTTCATTCAACCACTGAAATACGTTATTTTTATGGTCATAAACGGGACCCAACTTCGGTTTTTTTTTAACTCGTTTCCCAGGGCCGGAACTAGATGGTGGCAAAGGGGGAGCAACTACAGGAGGGAAAGAAAATACCGTTATGAAATCGAATTTTACAGTAGTGGGTGCCATGGGCGTACGTAGGATCGACTTTTGGAAGGGGCACAAAATGCTTTGGGACTCCCGAGAAATTTTGAGCTACCACCCTTCAAAAAGCATTTAAATGAACAGAAATTGGTTAACATAGCATATAAAATGTATTTTCTTTCGATATTTTAATTTCCTTACGGAAATATTAAGTTATTTATATAATTATATAACAATATCGTATTTGCCCGCCCTTACTATAAAATAGTTGCTGCCCTTTCTATCTACAGCCATAGTTGAACGAAATCGTTAGGTATGTATCTCTCGTCTAAAAAAACCTACGGTTATACCTAAAACCTCAGTTATCAAATGCTTATGTTTGGAAGATGACTTCTAGTAACCCACATTTTTTTCTAGGCACTGATTAGTTGGGATTAAAGGGGCTCAAAGTTATCTGGACCTCAAATGAAACGCAAATCCAATTTTCCCTCCTGTTAGTGTTTTCACATTAAGTTATTTGTTTTCATATGTTTACACCTGTTTCATTATGAAGATAGCAATCAGAAGCATTGTGCGTTTTGTTACAAGGATTAAGCTCTGTGTAGCATACCCTATTGTGTAAAAAACCCAGCCCATGCGCAGAGACACATCTTCACATCGCGGAACATCAGGACTTTCTTTCAAACCGAACACGGTCCATGCCCCATCGCCGAGACATCAGTACTGCTAATGTCACTAATAAATATTGTCTTGGTTGTCCTTCGTGAACGAAGACACCTGATTCTGTAATGGATGTGTCCTGTAGTTCAGACAAGCCCGGCATACGTGTTTAGCTCAGTAATCATAAAAGCCATTGAGTATTATAATTTTATTTTTGATCAAGAAAGATTTCCGTTCGGCTCTGTCGACTCTCCGTCGTTTTTAAGTGCACTAATGCCTTAATGAGTCACCAAACGGATCCCGGCTGAAGAGCCCCGCCACAAAACTGGGACCCTCTAAATCAGCGGTTCTAAACCTTTGTTTTTTACCCGTGGAACCCTTTTTGGCATATAATTTCTATGGCGGGGCCCCATGGACCTATTTTTTACTTATTCAGCAAAAAAAAAATTACCGATTTATTTTTATTATTTTAATTATAATTTTTTGTTTTTCAAATTCCTGTTTTTTATTTTATTTTCCTCGAGCGGCCGCGGAGCCCCTGGGGAAACCCCAAGGGCCCCGCGAAGCACCGGTTGAGTACCGCTACTCTAAATCATAGTTTCCCAACCTTTTTTTGTCCCATCGCCCCTTCTTCAGAAATTTTTTCTTCCCCCCGCCCCCCCCAACGCAATTCAACCCATAGGATCCTATGTTATACCCGTAGCTTCAACCACCCCCTCCCCCCCCCCAGAACATTCCAACGCCCCCGTTGGGAATCACTGCTCTAAATCAAGTTTGTTTAATCATTGTAAATTATTTTTGTCTTCCATTTCATTTTGTTATTCGAAGTTTCATTCAGTGTTCAACCAACTGAAAGACATTTTATTTTTTACGAAAAGAATAAAATACCAACGGAGCCCAAAAGTTTTCGGGTCTACGAACTCATTAGGACGGCCATGGTCGTACGGGTCTGTAATTTTCGACCAAAAGTTAGGGGCGCCCTCTGTCATCGAATGTTTATTTTTTAAACCCAAGTTCTAGTAACCCGGACTTTTTGCTGTTTCGAGACGGTAGTGGTCCTGTTTAGTTAGAATTTAAGAGGGTTTTTAAAATATCTGTACATGAAAGCCACAGAATTGTAAATTAAATCTGTGTTTTATAGTTAAGTTATTTATTTTGATATGACTGTTTCATATATAATTATGTATTATGAAATGCACGTGGTATATCTTCAGGAAAAGAGTAGTTTTCTATTGGAAGCATTAGCTCTGTGTTTGTTTAGTTAACGTCTCACGTGCTCTTAAGCTGGGGTGCAATGGGAAGGAGATCGATGTTCAGACACATCACCATAAATACAGGGTGGGCAGAAAGTCCGTAGAACTATAAAAACCGGTTTGCAGGGCTAGGTCGCGGGACTTTTTTTGTAAGACGGGGAAAACTCTAGAAACGGCTGGTAGGAGCGACTTCGTTGAAAATATGCAAATGAGACTGTTATAAGAACTTGCACTCCTAATCTACAATCAGTTCGCCGTTGTAAACCGTGTATGTCGACCTGCTGCACTCTTTCGTAGCTGGATTCGTGATTCGCCGGCAATGTGTTATCCGCTGTGGTGGTTGGTCATGTGGAACACACATACTACTGTAATAAACGATTTGGAGGCATTCTGTTCGTTATTTACGTATCTTTTCTTTGATTTGTGTACATCAGCTATCGGATGTTTTTCTCTCTATCTTAAAAAAATTCTGGTGACCTAGCGATGCTAACCCTGCACAAACCGGTTATTTTTCCGGTTTTTATGAATGTTTAAAGTCTCTACGCACTTTTTGCTCACCCTGTACCTAGGCTTACTATATTTCATAAAAGCACGTGATATCGCCAAAGAAGGTTGGAAGGTAGTCACTGCAAGTAAATTTCTCACATTCAAAGCCGAAATTTTTTTCAAAGGCACGTAAAGTTGCCATTTACAGCCAAAAAAAAAATGTATAAGGCAAGTAAATGTTCCAATTACAGCGAAGAAATTGTCAATGCAAATAAAGTTGCCAAGCGTCACTGAAATTGCTAAAAAACCGATAATCACGAAAAATAATATGAGGGTCTACTGCAAGTCAAAATGTAATTGTAATTATAACAGCCAATGTAAATCAAAATGTAATTATAACAGCCAATGTAAATCAAAATGTAATTATAACAGCCAATGTAAATCAAAATGTAATTATAACAGCCAATGTAAATCAAAATGTAATTATAACAGCAATCATTATCATAATATAAGTCATGAATAGGGGGGGGGGAAGCATTTTATGAAGAAGCAGGACGACGGGCAAAATTACTTGGACATGCATATGTTCACATTTATATAGAGCTTGTGCTGGTACGCGAGTTTTAGAAATACCGCATATCTGGCCCACGGGCTGAAAGAGTTGTGCACACCGCTCGTAATGGGGCTCATTACCCTTAAAGTCGAATTTAAAAAAAAAAAACGACTTCAAAAATATTACATCAAATTACAAATAAAATACTAAAAATTTCGTGTTAATCAGTTAATTTGTTCTTTCAAAATGAACGAAAGAAAAACTGAGTTATAGTGTAAAGAGGTCTTCAACCTTTTTCTAGTCCCGAGCACTGCCTTTATCCATCGCAAAAAAGAAGAGCACCCTTAAGGAAAAACTGACACACGAATGCATGAAATCAGAATGATTTCAATCCTCGAAAATGCGATTTGTACAAAGTGTTTAATTGGAACGTTGATCAGGTGCTCGCGAGCACCAAATCGGACACGAGCATCGAGCGCTGTGGGTGCTCGCGAGCAACGGGTTGAAGATGCCTGGTGTAAACGTACACAAGGGGGGAAAAAAACACTTTGAACGCGCGATTTTCTCAGCTTTTAGTTTTTTGAGCTCATCCGCGCGCGTAAAACTACTGCCCCAAAAATTCTGAAATTTTGCAGAAATGTTTATTCGACATGTGCTAGTAAAGACCCCGGATTTAGCAATCGGCTATAACGGGAAGTATTTTTTTCAAAAAAATGTTGAATATTTTTTAAAAAATTGTTGAAATTTATATACTTTTCTCAAACTTTAAAAATTCATAAAATTCTTACCAATAGCCTAAGTTTGAGGTCTATTTAATTAACACGTCGAATAAACATTTCTGCAAAATTTCAGAATTTATGGTGTAGTTTTATTTCTTCTTCAATCTTACGAATTGAGTTCAAAAACTGGAATTTGAGAGTATCGCGTTCAATGGGGTTTTTCTTGTACGGGGTGATTATAAAAAAAACTATCCCGACTTATGGGCCCCTAACTATCATACCATTCACAGGAACTGAATGAAATTTTGGCATAAGGTATTTTGATGTATGCGCTCAAGAATGATACGGAAAACAACAGTGTCACTCTAACAGTTACGGTTACAGTGAGGAAATTTCGAAAATATCAAATGACAACACCAAGTTTTTTGTATTCGAATGCGATCTCCATACTGAAAAATACTAAATAGCGTTGGAATGGCACCTGTAGCACGAAAATCCCCGGAGCTAGGCAAGGAAAAAGTAAAAAGGCCGTGCACCAGAGCATTAATGTTCGTTTCATTCGTCACATCGTTTCTTCGATCCCAGCCTGATTAGTCCTCCACAAAGTCATGTGGAAACACAATAAAATGCTTTATTTTATGCTGCTTCTCTGTCCTTATTGGTTGTCCTCACTTTTAGCCTATCTACCGCCGGTGATTTTCATGCTACAGTTGCCGTTCGAACGCTATTTAGGGTTTTTCACAATGGAGATCACATTCCAATACAAAAAACTTGGTGTTGCCATTTGATATTTTCGAAATTTTCTCACTGTAATCGTAACTGTTAGAGTGACACTGTTGTTTTCCATATCATTCTTGAGCGCATACATCAAAATACCTTATGCCAAAATTTCATTCAGTTTCTGTGAATAGTATGATAGTTAGGGGCCCATATGTCGGGATAGTTTTTTGATAATCACCCTGTATATGCGTTCACACCATAATTCATAATTTCTTTATTTGGGGCCGTTCAAATATTACGTCTCTCAGCAGATTTTTAACCCATTTCATTTCATACCGTACACCACCCAGGCACTATCGACCATTGTCAATTTTAGCCATTGCCCCGGATGAGGGGGCTGGGCCGGGTCGGGTGCTTTATTATGCATATAAAATACATGAACATAAATATAAAAACACATTATTAAAAATAAAGAGTATACAGATTTTTAAATACTTCTATTATACAATATACAATTTATTCCGATGAGCTCTTCTGATGTCTTTTTAGCTCTATTGAGCTTGAGCCCTTTCTTTTTCTCTGTGGACAAACGCCAGGTCCTGAACCACGTTTTCCCTCATCGGCTTGTTGGCTCGGGTGAGCCTCCGCCGTGGCCAGGCCAGGTCCTGCACCACGTCTTCCGTCGTTGGCTCAGATTTTTAACCCATAAATAGGTGGGGCGGCCAGAGATGAAATTTTGCTGATGGGGGAGGGGGGGGGGTCCAAAATAGTCCTTCCTCGCCTGTCCGCAAATATCATCTCTGGCCCCCATTTCTTAACGCATATTGGGATCAGATTAAGCAACCTTAAGTATATTTCATATTTTTAAAGGGGTGGTTGATAATGTAAGATTCATTCGAGCTCCCCAGCCCCCCCCCCCGCCATCAAAAGTCAGCAATCCCGAAACCGGAACCCCTCCCCCTTTATCTATGTTTACGTAATACTTGAATGGCCCCATTTCGTTTTGAAAGGACGAATTAACCGATTGACACGAAATTTTTTAGTACTTTATTTACAGTTGAAATGAAATATTTTGCGGGTTATTTTTGAAATTTTCACTATATATAAGGCAGAGGTCTTCAACCTTTTTCTGGTCGCGAGCACTACCTGTATCCATCAGCAAAAGAAGGGCACCCTTACGGGAAGTTCAACATACGAATGCATGAAATCAGGATTGTTCCCAATCCTTAAATGCAATTTGTGCAAGGTTTTTAACTTTAACGGACACGAGCATCGAGCCCTCTGGATGTTCCAGGGAGCACCGTGGTGCCCGCGAGCAACGGGTTGAAGATGCCTGTTTTAAGGGTAGTGGGACCTTTCAAGGGACGCTCAAAAATTTCCCGGGACAGGTCATTCAAACCGGAATGTCTGGTCATTCTATGTAGTACGTTATGCATTCTATGTTCATTAACACAAAAAATCGAATTATTAATTTTATTGCTCTTTTTGCTCTTCCAAACAGATTACTCCAAGACGTGACGAATGCGACGCCTGGTGTTTGTGATAGCAGTAAGTTTATTTAAGCAATCTAAGTAGTAATACTTTTTTTTTTTTCATTGTTATTACTACTAACAATGGTTCCGATTTCTCATGCAAACAATTTATTGATTTTTGTGGGTATTTTGATAGATTCCGTATGAATCGCATATTTAATTGAACACAATGAGCCATTGTGTCTAATGGTTGGTATCTGCTGAGAAATCAGTAACACTATAATGTAGCCATATTATCATATATTGGCCTTCTGCCAATCATTTCTCCCATTTATTTATTTCTCGCCGGTCCGCTAATTATTTTCTCTATCCATTCATTTTTCGCGGTCCGCAAATTATTCCATATGCAGTGTTTTTTTTGTTTGTTCTATTTATGTATTTATTTTTTGTGGACCCGCAAAAAATAGTACTGCTGTACTCATATATTTTATTTCTCTCTCTCTCTCGCCGGTCCGCAAATTATTTTTCCCATTCATACATATTTCGCCGTCCGCAAATTATTCCATATGCAGTGTTTCTTTGTGTTCTACTTATTTATTTTTTGCGGGTCCGCAAACTAATAGCACTACTCGTAAACTTTATTTCTCTCTCTCTCCGGTCCGCAAATGATTTTTCCCATCCGTAAACCTTTCGCGGTCCGCAGATTTTTTCATTTACTGTATTTATTTATATTTTTTCTCCTATTTATATATTTATCTTTTGCGGGTCCGCGAATCAACACTACTACTTGTACTGATATACTTTATTTCTCGCCGGTCCGCAAATTATTTCTACTATTTAGCTTTCCTCCTGTATTCGTTTGTTTTTCATCGATCAGCAAATTACTTTCTCCATTTGGTAATTTCTAGCAGGTTGGCAATTATTCCGCCGATCCACGAAGCAATTCAACCACATTTTTTCACCGGTCCGCTGTTGAAAATGGGTTGAAGAAAACGGTGCTAATTGATACCAAAAAAATGCATTGAAGCTCTATTGTGCATGGGATGTGAGAAATGTCCGCTGACAACGTTTATCCATTTGCTGAAGGTTCCCCTGAAATAATTTATAAGTGATTTTAGGGTTGCCAGGATGGTGGATTTTAGCTGTCGGATATGCATTTTCTCGATATGTATTTCATAGTTATCATTAAGATTCGCACTTCTCTTTTTGCCACAGGTGTCAAGAACAAGCCCCTGTACGTATACTGGGGTCAGAGCGTCCACCTGGCTTGCAACGTACACCTTCCTCAGGCCGAGGCGTCACTCCCGGGCGCCTCGAAATGGTACAGGTACAGCAGGGAGAAAGGCAAGCATCTCGTCACCCAGAGGAGGGACAAGTACATCTATACCCAAGACCAGGGACTGGTCATCATGTCTGTAACCGAGAGAGACGGCGGAAGGTATGACTGCAAACACGGGCCGAACACTTTATGCAGTTACAACATAACGGTGGACACTAGTACGTATTTTTCCTGTATGGGCCTTATACACATCCCAATGTTTTATGAATACATATAAAAAAAATTAATGATTTGTATATAGATGGCTGAAAGCTTAATGGAATTCTGTCCCGTATTTTTGTCAGAAACATGCAGTGCTCCTACCGATGTGGAATACAGGAAGGTCTACTCAGATTGGTGCCACGAGTTCGAGAAGTACAAAATGGCTATGAAAACGTGGCAGAATAAGCAGCAGGTAAATACGTCTGGATTGTTTAAATGATTATGTAACTTTAATTGCTTTAGTATAATATTTCTCTCGATAATCCGGCCCGTCCAGTAATCCGGCGATTTTTCCTTCAAGCACAGAAGAGGAAAGCATGTCACTGTGTATATTTCTGTGCGCAGAAGTTTATGCTGTGCACACCACTTATGTGATCACACAGGGACTTGGAGTTCCTGATAGCAATAATCGATTGATAGCTACATCCAAAAGAAATCCCAAATCACACAAACACGAAGACCATACTTCCAGTTTAATCGGACGGGGTGTATTAAAACGATTCAAAACTCTCATTAATGAGAGATGCCTCACCTTTTTAACACCCTGTCATTTTTTCGCAATGAAAAGCCCATATACAGGGTGTCCCATAAATTCGTAAACAGTTTTAAAAAATAAAGAGATTGGTATATTTTTTTTTTATGTGGTTTGCGAAAAAGTTATTCTCACGAAGAGGGGATTAAAGGGTCATAAAAAATAAGTTCAAATTCTTGTCGATAGGGAGCGCTGCACGAAAGCAAATCACTGGTAATACGTAAATAATATTTGTGTAATATTATTTGCGTCCTAATAATTTATGTGTCCTATATAAAATGCAGCACGTACTATTAGAAAGCTTATTTCTGAATATTTCTGTTGCTGGCGTTTGCATGAGGTTTCCATTCTTGGTAGAGTTGCCGCCTTAGCCACGAATCGCCAGCTGAATCTTTACGAACGTTTCGGAGACGAAAGTCTTTTATCACTCCCGATAAGCTTTACCACCGACAAGAATTTGAACTAAACCTTTTTATCCACACAAAAAAAATCCCCCCTTTAATGAGGATATCTTTCTACGAGAAATCCGTATTCAATGTACCAATCCCTTCAATTTTCACGAATTTTTAAACTCTGCAAATTATCAAATGCCCTGTCTTCTTATTGATATTTGAAAAATATATTAGTATTTTTTGAAAAACATTATTTCATTTGTATTTTTTCCAGAAATGTCAGCTGACGCATCCGAACGAAGTCACCTACCAGGGTGCGCCACCTCTGTAACACACAACCTGACGTTTATCAGAGGGGAAATAAAAAAAAAGCGAATATCAATGAATGAACTAGAAAAACAAAATTTCTAAAACAGAAAGCTCAAGAAAAGAATCAGTTCAAATCTGCACAAGAAACAAAAAAAAAAAAAACGTCAAAAAGTTGTACAGATATTATATGAATATATAACACGCATTGTAATGTATACGATAAAATTGGAAAGCATCTGTGATGCCTATATATCGGCCTGGAATGGCATCTATCGAACGGGACGGAAAACTAGTTGTGAAGCGTGCCGCGTGGTGCCGTTGGTTTAACTCTCTCACATCGAGGGTACTCTGTCGTTCCAACAGTTTTGGAACAAAACACTGTGATTTATTTATGTGTTTCAAGACTAACCAAGTGTTGAAACGCTCAAAGACTGTCATTTATCCAGAGGGAGGTCTGAACCTACATTGGACGGCTATCAACTCTCTCTCGTACTCTCGTCAAGCATTATTTTGCTCAAAGGATTCGACAATAATCCTTGGACACATTTCCAAGCTCATGTACAGTAAAACAACCATACAACGTGTGTATATATATTATAATGTATGCATCTCTAGAGACTATGTGGTAAATATATCAGAAGCATATCCGGATCGATTCAGGCCAAGATTTATGTGGATTATTTCTGGCCAAAAAATACGTTTTTATGTTTCGTTTTGATAGGTTGTAGTTTGCTATTTTTGTATTCATTCGCCAATAAAATACAGTATGACGGTCACTGTATACACTGTATAACATCCCCGTGTGTAAATAAGACTAACACTTCTAGTGACTAGTATGTGAAGACGAGGAAATTGACTCTTGAGAGGAAAACCACTTTTTTAATGTGAGTTTGGCACGAGGATATGCGGTACCTCTAGACAATTATTGCTCAACGCAGTGCGAAACGATGGCAATATATGTATGTTTTTTCCGTGTGTGTGTTTGCGCAAGCGCTCTCGGACAGTTACAGGTCGAATCGAATTTGTTTTGTTTTTTTTTGGGGGGGATTTTGATTGAAAAACCTTGTATAGATTTTTATTGTTTTTTTTGTTCCCTGTGTGTTGTTCGTGAATTATTTTTCAAGAAGAAAAACAAAACGATTGTTGTTTATACGGGAATTCATTTCTTATCGTCATGAATATGTTTGTGCATGTCTTGAGGAAAAAAGAAAATGCGTCTATATATATATATGGGATGCGTTTACTATAATGTGAAATACTATAGAAAATTGAACGCCTTCATTTTTGTATAGAAATGACGCCGCGTTCGATGACACCTGCAGTCTGCTCATCAGTTTTGTAAAGTCTTAAAAGATAACCATGAATTTTCATATTGTGGATGTCCAATGGCTTTTTAACAAAATAATAATAATTAAATGGCACAAGTCGTCGTATATTTCCCATCGGTTCTATGTCCTCTGTCTGCATGGTTTCTTTCCGTGGAGAAATTGAATAATTACGGTAGAGAATTAATGTTTTTTTTTATATATACGAATAAATTCATTCACATGTTAATCGAGTTATCATGGATACAAAAATTTTATTCATTATAATACCGAAATGTATTGATTTCTGTAATACTTATGAGCCATAATTATCAGTGTAAAACTGGGGATTAATCGCCGAAATATCTTGGGTCGCGATTGAATTTTCAATGACATGGGTCGTAAATATGCATAAGTAATCCCGTAATGAATCCATTTATATTTCCACTGGTTTCAGAAGCGACTTAACGATTTCGGTGACCGTAACGGCGTTCCACGCGTTACTTGACCCTTTCAGCGGGAGACCCGAGATATCTCATCGAACTAGAACTGCTTTATTTCGGTCACCCCGAAACATCTCGGGTTCTTTACTTTCACTGCGGATGACGCCCTGGTGGTATCACGCATCACCCAGGGCCGCAACTAGATTCTTGGTTACCCTGGGCAAGCACGCATTTTTGATGCCCCCTTGTAATGTTGGAGAGGTTTCAGAATGAAATTTGCGCCCCCGCACGAGACCCGCCTGCCCTGCCCTGCCCCCCAGTTGCGGCCCTGTCGTCACCATTGTCTTGTTCCAGCCGGCGGTTGTCGCCAACGGGGAGTCACGGTCAGTTCCTTTTGTTATGGGACTATAAAATTCTAGTGGGGTAGGGATAGATCAGACGTCTTCAATCTTTTTGCAATCGCGAGCACTGTCTGTACCCAAAACGCTTGCTCTCTTCAAGCGCTTTGCCTGTACCTATCATCAAAAGAGCACCCTTACTGCAAGTTTCACGTACGGATGCGTGAGATCAGAATTTAAACCCTCGAATGCAATTTGCACACGGTGTTTAATTGGAACTTTGATCAAGAGTGCCCGCAAGCACGAAATCGTACACCAGCATCGAGCACTATTGGTAGTTCAGGGAGCACCGTGTGGCTCGCGAGCAACGGGTTGAAGATGCCTAGGATAGAGCCTTGATTTTTACATTCCACAGTGAAAGTGCGCTTTTATTGCCAATGTGGCACCTATAATGCGGATCGGGGAAATTTTAAAAACCGCTTAAAGTATTAACGATTTCGATGACCTTGTAACTGGGTTTCAGACATTTGAAGGGAGGGGGCGCTGTCTTGATTTTTGCATATTCATAAAAAACAGCACCCGCCCCAACACAAAAAAGCAATACCGTAACATAAAAAAAATACTGAATTCACAGGAATTCTGGAAACATTCATACAAAAGTATGAACACGACAAACCAAAAAGTTGATGTAAATTCTGAATCGATGAGAAATCGGCCAGAATTAATAAGGAATCGAAACTGAATGTGAGGAATATTTCAAGAATTTATAAAAATTCAGAATTTATGAAATGTTTCAATAATTTGAAGCCCCCTTTCTGATCGGAGAGAATGGCTCAGATCCCGTTGAGACGCCACTGACTAGTTTCCACAACTTTCATAAACCAAACAC
Source organism: Pholcus phalangioides (assembly GCF_987345545.1). Taxonomy (NCBI): domain Eukaryota; kingdom Metazoa; phylum Arthropoda; class Arachnida; order Araneae; family Pholcidae; genus Pholcus; species Pholcus phalangioides. The sequence goes on from NW_028301611.1 coordinate 1,935,680, forward strand.
CATGTTATTCAGGAATATCTATATAATGAGCATATTTATAAATTCGAAACCAGACCCATTGGTCGCAAAAGTGATCTCGTCGATTTTGGGTCGCGGAAACAAGGGAAAAAAAAATCTTAAGAGCCTCCTGCATTAATTAAAAATTTACTTTATCTCGGAATTTCTCCGGTTGTATTTCATTTATACGATTCTTAGAAGACAATTTTTATTCTGTTTTCCATGAAGATACTGTTTCCGAGTATCTGTTACTTGAAAGTGAACGCTTTTTTTGTTTTTAAATCTGTTTTAATTAGAATTTACTACACTTTTGGTAAAGAGATTAGTATCCTCGAAATCGATGAAGTTCGAGTGAAATGATTTGATCGGAGTTCTGATTAAATATCGCCGGAATTCAACGTATAATAGTTTCTATATTCACATGTACGATTGAAATTAAATTCTGAAGTACTATCGGAATCGATTGGAATTTGTTCGAGAAACATCATCTGGATTTCTCTATTTCTGATCAGAAAGTTATGTATATTAATTTATTTGTACTGACTGTATTATTTCAGTACAGCTTAACAAGAAAACACTTGTGTTGCCTTTTTTTTTTCGGGAAATAAAAATACTCGTTGGCGCAAATCATCGGAATCGATCAGAATTCTCCCGACACTATTATTGGAAAAGATCAATAGTTTGTTTTATTTGAACAGAATTCGGACCTGGGCTGCATAGGAATCGATCAGAATTCTTCCAAACCTGGATATTTTAGAAATTGACCAGAATTCTCCCGACACTATTATCGGAATAGATCAATAGGTTTTTTTTATTCGATCAGAATTCGGAAAAAACTGGGCTGCATAGGAATCGATCAGAATTCTTCCAAACCTGGATTTTAGGAATTGAACAGAATTCTTCCGGCACTGTGTTATCGGAATAGGTCAATAGTTTCTTTTATTTGATCAGAATTCGGAAAAAACTGGGCTGCATAGGAATCGATCAAAATTCTTCCAAACCTGGATTGTAGGAATTGATCAAAATTCTTCCAAACCTGGATTGTAGGAATTGATCAGAATTCTTTGAAATAACATACGAAGTCGAATTCACTCGAAATTAGAAACATTTTGATCGATTGTATACATTATTTTGTGAGATTTTCTCTTCCCCTACATCTGACTAAGAATCTTTAGAAACTGATAGAATCAATCAAAATTCTTTCATTCTTAATTCGATCAAAAATTCTTTCATTTTTGATCTGTCAAAATTCTTTCAAAATGTTTATCGGATCGGAAGCTTGTCTTCATTCGATCGCAATGATTTTAACCGAATCATATTGGATTTTGTTCCAAAATCATTGTCGGATGAGAATTTTTTTTTTGTATTTAATTAGAATTCTGGACCTATATTGACGGGGGGAGGGGATCGACAAGAATTTCATGTTTTATTTGATCAGAATTATTAGGCAGTTACATCTGAAATGGTCGGAAAATTTTCTATACTTGCTCTAACTTTATCAGAATTTTTATTGAAAATTTAAATTATAAATATCAAATTATATTTTGTATCTAAAGTTAAATATTTTAACAGAATTTTCTCTCTGAGATTAACAGAATTTCTGGTCTAACATTAAATCCCGTATAATATATTAGAAAAATCAATTCGACTTTTTTCAATTTCAAACGGACTACATCATAATTTTAGTATTTCATTGTAACAACTACAAGAAATGTACGGAAATCTTGTTCGGTACAAGAAAATTTAAATAATTACTATTTTATAATTCCAAAAAAAAAATTATAATCTAAATGACTTTCTTCCTTCATATTCCTAATTAACATACATTTGAATTTTTTTTTAAGTTCGTCGAAATTCTTATAAATCTAATTAGAAAACAAATCAGAAGAGTCTCCTATATTAACATGTAAATGAGTATATTAACGCTGTTTGATGTGGAGATGCCCTGCTAAAGTCATATCATGTTAAATAATATGATTTATAGAAATGTTTTTTACTGCTTCCATATCAGAAATTAAACATCGCGGATTTGTAACTAATGAAATATTCCTGAATATATATATATTATGTATTACCATAATAAGGAAAGAATGTCAATAACCGATATTATTTTGGATAATGAATATATGAATGTATATATCCATCAAAGAAACATTTTTAGTTTGGAAATACCTATTGGAATTCAATGGATCAGTTAAATGATTTTGGTATTCCTTTGGACGTGAGACTCTGATTAATAATGACAGCCGAATTAAAATGATTTTGATTTCCGTGTAGATTTGGAGTCACATATACGATGCCCGAACAATCACTGGATGCTTGAAGTGAGCTGATCCTAAAAAAATTTTTGCTCTCCCTTTAGTGTCAGTTATTCGAAATCGTATAAGTAATAATAAAATTAGTATGAACACGTCACAGAAAGCACATGCGTTAACGCTGAATTTAAGCCTTATCTATGACACGATGTTTCGCCAAGCGCGCCAAATTTTTTGGTGTGTTGGAGTTGTTTTGGCGGCGCTATTAACTAATTGGATAGATTTAAGTAAATTGATATCTTTTAATGGAGTTGAGAAACGATAAAAAGCTCATCTAAGAAACTAAATTTGTTTCGAAAATAAATTTTTTAAGCTTTTATTTTCCGTTTATTCGTAAACGTTAATGTTAGTCGTCTCCATTTTTTTGGTGAGGATTTAATTGAATTTGTTTTTTTCCTCTCTTGTGCCACGTGTTATAATATAAATACGATAAAAAATGTCCTCATGTGCAGCTCACTTTGAATATGTTCAACATTGAAAATATATATATATGTATGTGTGAATGTTTTTTCATGTATTGTGGATGCTTGTACGTGTTGATCGTGTATTATATTGATTGTAAATACGTATAAATATGCATATACGAAGTTGTTTCTTTTTTTTCTATTGAAATCCTGCAAATGCATCAAAATGGACATATGATGTTAATTTGTTGATGCCGGGATTTGCTCACTTCAAGCTATTTTTTTTTTTCATTGCCTAATAAAGATTTTAATGAACTTTTCCTTTGTTGTTGTTTCCATGATTATCGTCATTTTGTGAAAAAAAATTATTTAACGCAGGACAAGACGTCACATTCTCAGGGCTCCCACTCGTCCTACTTTTCCTACTTCTTGGTAAAATGTCCTCCTTTCTAGTTTTTGTCCTACTTTTCCACCACAAATCCTATCGACAAAATTTGTGTAATTGATTTTAATTGAGCAGGAAATCATTGATATATTGCCAAATATTACAAATGTTGGAGAATGCAATCAATGAAAAATGCCAAAGCAGAAATTGTATCATTTTTAAAGTTATTTAGGGGGAAGGGGTGTATGTGGACCATTTGGTTTATTAATTTTTCATTTGCTTAGTTTGAGGGTTCAACAAGTAGGTTAGTCATTAAAAACTTCTGTCTGGATGGAAAAATGATTTTGTATTTATAATTCCATGGTCTTGGACAGTAACTAACATTCATAATTCAAAATTACGGTGCAAATAGCTGAAACAACAGTTTGCATTTCAAAGCAGTTGGATACATAAGCTTATTCTAGGTTTGGTGATTCTGCGGCTACCCAATAGCATTCAGTTGTTTTCTGTTGTTTCAAGGCATGAAGAGGTATAAGCAATATTTACAAGGCTTAGCAAAGAGCTAAAAATGAAAGTGCTTCATTTGTCAAAAATGATTACACTGGCATTGAACAGTAAAATGTGAACAAAACAGTAAGATTATACTAGAACAACGCAGTAAAACTATGTGGTTCACCTTGCCTTATTTACGTCGGATCTTGTAATTTACACATTTTGCATTGTGCTTTTGAAAGTGGTCTCGAAGGTGCGTCATTCTTCAAAAACATACGTCTTCGAAATTTGTTTTGCCTTGTCGAAGAGAGTTGACAAGCTCTTCAGTTTGGAAGACTCCAAAAAAGAATGTAATATATATGAGGAGAGACAGCAAAGGATTATCTGTGGTTGCTAGTGCACTGTTTTGGCCAAAAATTGGTTTTGTAACCAAGTCATTTGTCATTTTGTATTGACTTGACTGAAATAGTGCTAAGGGGAAAAAAAGTTAATTCAGAATTAATTAATTTTTTAAATTAAAAAAAAAATTTTTTAGGTATTTTTTCCCATTATGCTATGATTATGGTGTCTACCCTCCCCCACCCTACTTTTTAGTCCTGCGTTTTCCTACTTTTTCTCATTTTTTGAGTGGGAGCCCTGCATTCTTGCCCTGCATGGTCCGCACGAAGGTTTTTAACAGCTGGCTGATGCGGAGATGAATTTCAGTAAAGAGAGAAAATTCAACTGCCCTCTTGCGGGGAATCGAACACCACCAGCTATAGAACAAGACCTCCGCACGAAGCTTGTGACGTCGACGAATAAGGTCATTTCTCATATTGTAATTGGATATATTGCAAAATAAGGTAAAGGTATCGCATGCGTCGGCCTGCTATATCCAATAGCAATAGGCGAAATGGCCTTCAGTGACGTCACGAGCTTCCTGTTGTGGTCTTGTTATACAGGTGGTGTTGAATCGTACCAGCACCTTCTAGAGATAGAAGGCCTCCGAAGTCTGCTTGTGACGTCAGTAAGTAGTAAATTTTCCGTCAGAATATTCAGGGAAAAAAATTCCGTGCTTGTGTGGCAGTATCATCGTTGTGAGGAAAAGAAATGAACGGGCTCAGAATTGGCGATTTCTAATTACTATGCGATATTTGTGAACCAATCAGGAATATTCTACGCCAAAATAGGAAGCTGTTGTTTGAAAATGTAGCAAACTTGCTAGGTAGTCTGAATGGCGTTTATGGCAAACAGTGCAGAGGCCTATCTCTAGGAGGTGCTGACTCGCGTCCTCTCACTTGCCGGGTGAGCGCACTAGACTGCAAAGGACGATTCTCAATCTTTCCGTAGAGCTCATGTGCACTGAATGGAAACGCACATGGACGGTCGAACTTAACTCAGGCCAAGCTCACAATTGCTGACGCTGCCACCAGATGGCGACTAACCAAATGTTGGCGTGACTCTCCGCTATCCATACGAAGGTTTTTTTACAGCTGGCCGATGCGAATGTCCATGTACGGTTCTGTTCATGAACGCCAACAAGGAATCAACTGTTTCTATATAAAAAAATGCATTCTTATATAACCGTACTTCGCAATGAAATGACACTAGAAGATCATAAAAGAACTATAAGTTAGCATTTTTACACAGAACGGAACGTACCAATACCGTAGCATAGGAAAAAATTCCATTTGTATTTATTGGGACTTCGGGCAATGTTATCAATTCATGTTTTTCATGAGCACACGAACTCTATGGAAAGAGTGAGAATCGTTCTCTTTGTAGTCTAGTGAGCTCTCTCTCCCGGCAAGTGATAGAACGCGGGTTGGATTGTCCGTAAAGGCAGTTGAATTTTCCCTTTCCAAATTCATTTTCGCATCAGCCAGCTGTTGAAAACCTTCGTATATAATTTTCTAACCCCCCTCCCCGAATACGTAATGAAAAAGTATGTAAATTGATGCTCTTAGCACATTTCTTAATTGAAACACCACAACAACAAAAAAATCAATTTAATTAGAGTGTATTTTTAATTGACTTAAATACCTATATGAAATTAATGGTGAAATAGCAGTTTTTCTATTGATTTTAATGTTACTTATAACAGATAAAATTTTGCTTAGCAAAGTTGAATAGTTTTTACCTAGAATTTTATTTCCCGATTCCCTCAATATTTGGTGCGATTTTATAAACCTCTGAACACGCAAAATTTAAGCAGCTCTCAAAAAACGACGCCAACAAGGAATCGGCTCTTTCTAGATAAGAAATATATTGTATTTATATATGGCCGTACTTTTTGCTCTGAAAAATTACATAAGATCATAAAAGAACTATTAGGCCGGGATTACACTATAAAAGTTTTGTAAAACTTGGAAAATACAACCAATAAACTGATCGGATGCATTTGCTCGAATGTAACCGATGAGCTTATTCGTTGTAATTTTTAAGTTTTATACAAGCACTTTCACAAAACTGTTATAGTGTAATTCCGGCCTTAGTTACAACTTTTACGCAGAACGGAACGCACCAATACCATAACATGGGGGAAAAATTCGTTTGTAGTATATTTGGACTACGGATAATGTTATCAATTTATTTTTTTGCGCATTCTGAAGCTAAAGTTTAACCAATTCCCCCCCCCCTCTCTCCATAAGTTGACGTTATCAGGTCGTAAAACTGCACTAGGATAAAAGGTGATCTTTAAGGGCCTCCCGTGTTGACAAATATTTCCGTACTAATTACTTAATGTCGTAATCAGAACGTAGTATTCACTGTGATCGAAGTACGTGTGGGGTTGCTTTTGCGATGGCCTTTCTATAGTGAAGGCAAATGTATGACGAAGAAAAATGATATAACCCTTTTCCTTCAGTTCTTTGTTCAGTTTCTTTTATTTGACGAGAGATTAAAATTTGTTTTTTACCGAGAGACTTGAGATCTACGAAACGTACAGACATACCATTGCATGTCCGTACGCAGAAACGTTAATGCAGTCTGTATGTCTAGTTTATTTTTTCTGAATATCCTCATTCAATAATAATTCAATATCCCAATTAAATTAGAATAACTTATCTTTCTCAGACTCTCTGTATCATCTCCAACACTAAGTCGAACTAACGATAACGTTTTATGTCAGCGCCGGCTGCACATTCGCCTTATTTGACTGTATTTACATTCATTATATTTCTGGTGATGATAGTAATTCGCTACGTTCTCATGATACTGCCTTTTCGAGCACAAATAGCTTAGAAAGTTTGGTTATGGTCATTTTTCCCCAATTTTTTTCGTTGGAAAAGCTGCCTGTTGTTGGCCTCTATATTCGTAGCCGAATGCTTATTGGGTGTTGTGTTCACAGTGATGAAACATTTTCGAAGTGAATGCCAAGTCACAACTACACCTTGGAACTGCCAGGTTAGCACTTTTTAGCGTACGAGTTTCGTGGTGGTAATGATACTCGTCTACACCACCGTGAAGGTTGCCATCGCGGTCCCAGGTTCAAACTGTTGAAAAATATGGATAGGATATTTTCTCTCTCTCTCTCTCTCTATCGAGCTTGAGGAATTTACGGAAAATTCACTGACAACAGTTGGATGCGAGTCAGTAAGCGACGGAGTGAGTGATTGAGTGAGAGAGCGAGTAACTGTGAATCCGTGAGTTCAAATCCGTGATGATTCTAAAGATATGGCGGAAAGTATAATAATAACTCTTTATTAGAAGAAATTTGGATGATACGGAAGAAATTACAAATTGCTGTTGCACAATACAAGAGATTATATTGAATAATTCCATTAACTCTGTTTTACTCAGAAACTTATTTAAACGTCAAAAGGAATAATAACAGAATTAATAGATAATAAAGTAAGTGGATACGCGATAAATTAACCCCCAAAAATGCTTAAAATTATCTCCTGTTATCACTTTGATATTATAAAAAACATTGCTGATCATCAGTAACCAATGGATTTTCTTTTTTATGCTGAACTAGCTGTTACCCGCGATTTCACTGGTGTGGATTCTGCAATCTTCAAATTTACTCAGTGATGATTCCCGTCCATACCACTTGAACACCTCATGATCCCGATGGGTGATGAACTTTCAGAAATCCCGTCTTAGTGCGTATTCTATATACTATATATAATATTCCATCATATTGTTTGTCATTATTAATTGGATTGCTGTATTTTTGAAATATAATGGCATCCATATTTATTATGGGCATCTTTTTCCTCAGCCACCTCGTTGGGCATTTTGCCTGTTGTGGCGTTGTATTTATACATAAAATAACATGTCCTGAACTGATTCATTATCGCCGAGACAAATCCGCTGAAACTATAAATATCAAATTTTGTGAATAGTTTTGTTTCACGACGTAAAGACTCACTAAGAAATGTTTTTCATATTCGACCCCTAAGATGGTCATAAGGGGTATTCAATAATGGAGTGGCCATACGTTGAAATCACGCCGAGCCGAAACCGCTGAAACTATAAATATGACATTAGGTCAATATTGTAATATAGACAATATAATATAGAACAATCTGATTTTTTAATCATTTGTGACACTGTTAGGTTAAAATCTAACTAACCAACCAATTCACTCACTAGGTCACTCGCTCAATCACTTACTCACTCACTCGCACACGGACTCAGTAGCTCGCACAACAACGGACTGACTTATTCGCTTATTGACTCAGCAACTAATTCGCTCCTCTTTCACTGACTCAGTAACTCAATCGCTCACTCCCTCGCTAACTGACTCGCATCGAACTGTTGTCGGTGAATTTTCGGACGGTGAATTTTCCTAGAGGTGAATTGTTTGTCGGTGAATTTTCCTAGCAGTGAATTTGCATTTCGGTGAATTGTTGGTCGGTGATTTTTCCTAGCCGTGAATTTTCCGGACACGAGCTTGAAGCGTCCACCGATAAATATCACCTTCATTTCCCCAACCCGAGTCATTAACGGCAGTAAATTGCAATATAGCGATATGGCTCGAGTTTTTTGGTGAAGTAAATTGAAACTTCAATTGCAGACCATAACAATTTCTAGAGCAAAAATGCGTCATATTTGATGGCCGGGTTCATATTGTGGCATTGAATGAGGAAGTTCCTCATCCGGACACGATGAAAATTCACGTCGAAAACATAGAAGTGCTTAAGATTGTTTGAAGATTCAATCATTCACCCCTAAATTTTGATATAGAAGGTTGATGGCATTGGAAGCAGACTGATGATACTTTTTCAAACCAAAATACAGATAGATGTTTAAAGAAGGTAATAAGAATACATGTATCTAAAATCTGGTTCCCTGTAACATTATGTGAGCACCAGGGAAAAGTCTGGCACCTTCAGGAGAACCAGAAAATGGTGCGTGTGCGAATCCTTTGACATCTACAGATTGTCTGCCTGGTTGGTCCATGGGAAGCTAGTCTATTTTTTCTTGATATCTTCATGCGTTTACCCATTCTAGATGGTCAATACCAGCGGTTCCGCATTTGGGAGCCTGGACCCCTAGGTGTCCAGAGCATTTTTACTGGGAGTCCACGACTAAGTTGCAGAGTTATAAAAAAAGATGAATGTTTTAAGTTGAAAAAATAAATAATATTAATAAATTACTTAATTTTTAATTAATACTTTTTTAAATTTTTAACACTTGAAAGCACAGCTGTAAGGTAAGTTTGGTAGAACTTGCAGTAGTAGTACTGCTAATATTTGACTAAATTGTACTTCTGTGACACCTCTAAACTGTAATATAGAACATGTGTTTTGATTAGATGGCAAAAGAACTAAAACAATTTACTACCACTGGATGTCCTCCATTGTTCAAAAACATTCTCGCTGTAGAATGGCAGCAGTTTATACTGCTATAGATAGGGGTTCATGGCAAAAGCCAAGATATTCATGAGGCCCACGATGAAAAGTATTATGGGTATTTGTGAATACCTAAATACTATATTCAAATACCCAAAAGAATTAGGGTTTTGTTGTTGTTGGATGCCAAGGTTTTCCATCCAAATAACAAAACTCCTCTCGAAGACCTGCTGGAAGGACTTACTAAGTCCCCTGTGGGTCACAAAGCGTTTGTATTTATGTTTTTATGTTTGTACCTATGGTGTATGTTTGTATTTGTATTATTTGTCTGTGTTTTTGTGATTTGTTTATTAAAAAAAAGTGCGTGAACCAATTCCTTAAGCGATCCAGGCGGCCCCTATCGGTTGCGAAATCAGAGGTAAGGACAAAATAATAATTGCAGAAAAATGTGTAAAATAATGTTTCGTCTGTAAAATTATAAAATTCAAACTATTGATGGAATAATTTGCAGAAGAAACAGTAATTTTCGATGCATTTCATCTAGCGGGGAAAGATAAGCAATGGATGTGCATCAGTTTATGAAGTAGAGCCAACGTAAAAACTTTAGTTAATCGCGTGCCCGTGTTTCACAATACTACTAACTTATGGCGGAGACGACATATCTGCGTGTTTTCTGGGTGAAATTTATATTAAGACTTATACATCGGAGTGTTCCCCCTGGAACAGTCCGCGACGCTGCAGCTGACAATTATGTTGGCCCTCAACCAGTGAGATATGTCGACGAACTGAGTGTAGTATACATACATATTTCTTTCAACATCACACACTATCATCATCTCAATCCATACTATTCAATCTTCAATTGGCTTCCAAGGTCTCTCTAACTCGAGAAAAAAAAAACCTTTCCCATTCACTATTCATATTGAAGCACTTTACACTACATCAACAACACAACTCCATCTATCTCCCTCATCGAATCATACGACTGACTCTACGACAATTTGCGGCAAATCCGGACAAAAAGCCCCCAGAGATGAAAGTCGTTCATTGAGAGAGGATCGGGAGAATATATCCCAAATCCCTTTTTCCACCCCGTCCTTCATATCCTGCGATGAAAATACCCGGATCTTATTCTTATAAAAGAGACAAGGCTTCTTCGAGCTCTCAGTCGGACCCCTCTCTCGCACCAACCAAGACCCTTTTCAGATAAACTCATTAAGAAACTTCGAATGCATCGAAAAAAAAGAGAAAATGCAGCAGAAACTGGGAGACGTCTCCACGTCTAATTGAAGATGGACTCGGCGAAGATTAGATTAGAAAAGGAGAAGAGAGATCTCTTCCACAAGGCGAAGGAGAAGGAGATCCTCAAACGGAAATCTCTAAATCCCTAATGAAATGACGAAAGGGACCGAATGAAGGACCGAGAGATATCAGTTGAATGGTGATGGTGGTGGTGGTTGGTCTGGTGCAGAAGTAAGTGAAAAAGGAAGGACAAGTCCCAAGACATTTTCTCCACACACACACACAAATAAGTAAAGGAGGAAAAATGATGTGGGGAGAAGCCAACAAAAAAGAAGTCTTTTGAGTCCTTCAGGCTTTTGGGGAGAGAAAACTGATAATTTAACTGGGAATCGGCAGGGATTAATTGCCCGCCATACTTTTTTTTTTCTATTATTTTTATATTCTCGTTCTCTCTCTCTCTCTAATTTATCAGAGCGCCGTCTGGTGACGATGGTTGGAAATAATTTTACGACCGGTTTTTTTTTTTTTGGGAGGGGGGCAGTTGATTTGTCTTGTGACTTCAGCAGCTGTTTGGTCATCGGACGGATATGTACGGGCTGTCGCTGTGACATTTCGCTTTCGATGGAATTTCTGTTACTTATCGTGGTGATGAAGTATTTATATCTTGTTTGGGTTTTTTGTTAGATAATATGATGTGATCACTTTTTACTAATTTCAAGGATGGTTTTTATTAGGTGAATGTGGCGATTAGAGCACGGATTATATGCTCTAAAAATATGCAAAAATGTCCTAAAAATATGCAAATATCCACTTAAAAATATGCAAATATCCACTTAAAAATATGCAAATATCCACTTAAAAATATGCAAATATCCACTTAAAAATATGCAAATATCCACTTAAAAATATGCAAATATCCACTTAAAAATATGCAAATATCCACTTAAAAATATGCAAATATCCACTTAAAAATATGCAAATATCCACTTAAAAATATGCAAATATCCACTTAAATATATTTAAATATCCATTTGAAAATACGCAATTATCCACTTAAAAATGCTAAAACATGCACTTGAAAATGCCAAAATATGCACTTGAAAATGCCAAAATATGCACTTAAAAATGCCAAAATATGCACTTGAAAATGCCAAAATATGCACTTAAAAATGCCGAAACATACAATTAAAAATGCCAGAATATGTATTTAACAGTAGAACCGCGGACTGGGTCAAATTGACACAAACGGTGTTCCGTAGCGAAAACAGTAATTTATTTTCGGTTCCTGGGTATTTCCCTACTCTCTCATTCAACGTTGTTTAACTGTGTATTCAATAACGGAAAAATGTGTTTGTTTATGATTACAAAATAGGCTTCAAAATTAGCTATAAAATGATGTAATTCAGTAAAAAGAAGATTTTTCATACAATAAACCGTTCAATACAAAAACTGTTTTCGGTAATTCCATAATATGACAAAAAAAAAAAGATGTTAAAACGAGCTTGTCAAACTAAATATGAGAAATCTATAATATGATTCTGTCAAAATAAATATCGATTTCTTACCGATAAATGGTTTAATCATGTATGATGAGCAGTTTGGAGCAAACTATTTCAGTGATTTATGTGCTTTACCGCCCGCATGTTGAAGCTGCACAACCCATGCAAAAATTAACAGATTTGTTCCCACATTTTGATGTTAGGGGCCATTCAAGTATTGCGTAAGCAAATTTTTAACCATTTTTGACCCCCTCCCCCTTGTCAGCAACAGTCAGCAAAACTCTAAACCCCCCCCCCCCACACCTTGTCAGCAAAATTTCGTCATCACTGCCCCTTACCTCCTAACGAATATTGGTGGGATCAAAAACGTACGCGGGAGGGGGCATGGGGGTGGGGGCTCGTGCACGCCCCCAGACGAAAAAAAATTGAATTAAAAATTTTTAATGCGAAAATTATTTTTAAAAAATTAAAATTTCGAAAGACAATACCTTTAATATGTTATTATAATCAATTTCTGTTAATTTCAATGCTATTTGAAGGGTAAGAACTCAAAATTTCTCTTTAAAAATTCATTGTGACCCACCTTTTAAGCCATATATGGTGAACCCTTGGCCCGCGGACCGAAGGTGGCCCTGAAGGTTATCTGATGTGGCTTGCCCCCCCTCCCCCTCCCGCTCAAACCAAACTTTGTAAAAACGAACTAAGCGGCACATTTACAAATCGCATTAAATGAATCGTGGCACAATTCCAAAGCATTTAATTCTCAGATGACTGAAAGTAGGCCTCAAAGATCACTTTCACATTCAAAGATCATCTAAATAACCCACGACAAAGTTACAAAACACTTAAACGATCCGTGGGACATTTAGAGATCCCTTGAGTGATATGTGGCACGGTTTTAGAGCACTTAAGCGGCCTGGAAACATTTCCAGAGCACTAGAAGGACCCGTAAAACATTTATAGATCATTAAAGTGGCTCTGCAGGGGACTTATCAACAGGTAGAATGTTAGTTCAGGTGTCCAATAACTATCAAAAGTTTTTTTGTTACGTTTTTGGTGCACCGAATAATATGTCGTTAAGAATATTTCATATTTTCATGAAGGGTGGTTGATGACGTAAGCATCATCCAACCCCCCCCCCCTCTCCCCCTTGTCAGCAAATGGTAAACCCCCTCCCCCATCGATGCTGACGTAATACTTGAATGACCCCTTACCTAAAAAATCAGGCTCGTTTCTTTTTTCTTTCTTTTGATGGTTAACGAAGTTACGCGATCAAGAGCGCACGTACGTGTCTTCTTGAGCAAGGGTGACACGTATGATGAACGTAATAACAATTTATAGGGGAACTGCTTCCGAAAAATAGTTTTACCGTTCCATAGTTTACCGCGTATTATTCTATTCAAAATCCAGGAACTTATTATAGTGAGAACCAGGATGTTGTTTAAAATGTGGACAGAGGTCATTTTATCGGTACATCTACGGCAAATTTTGTTGAATTTCAGTATAAAATAGTTTTGTGTGTGGGGGATGCTACTGTCGATATCGACTGTCAGGTGAAGCGTGATGATTGATGAAAAGTTTTTTCTTTGATAAATTTTCATTATTACATCATTGCATTCCAGTAGTGATGTTTCGTGCAACTGTAGTTTCGCCATCTTTATTGTGTCGAGTCTCACCGTCCCTACTGAGCTCGTATTTTTTTGGCTTTTTTGCATTTCAGCTAGCTTCAAGTGTAGCGGGAAAAAGTTGCCAGTAGTGAGGTTTCAGTCCTTGTTCTCAAGTGGCTTGATCAGTTGGATGACTACGTGCTCTCTGGAAGAGAGAGATTCGTTGGACGCTCATCCTTTCCCCTATATTTGGAAATCAATTCGAAATGTATTTGGTGTTCACCTCACAACTGCAAGATAGAATTCTATTCCCTTTCTGCGGCATCGTTTGCGTACAGAAATTAAATTTCAGCTACACGTTTTATCTCTAGAGCTGAGTTTTTACTTTCCTAAAACCTTGCTTGAGCAGAATACCAGGTATTCATCGAGTTTTCAAAAAAAATAAATATTTAGAGGTCTACTTCCCGTTCCTTCATTGAAAACAAAGATAATCTCCACGGACAAATAAATTGGCCTTGACCTTGAAAGACCTTTATTCTTCACTACCTTCTTTAGAAATACATTTTAGAAATGGGTAACCACTTCCGAGAATTTTCCACTACACCCCCTTTTTTCCCATAGAATAGCACGTTGGGTCAAAATGACCCAAACCGTTGTTCTAGGTACAAGCGCTTATGGCTCTGGAATACGAAATGTGAAGAGAATAAAATTTTCATGAATTAATATTCGTGTGACATGAAAAGTCGCGAAATTTTTTTACCATCGGTGCTGAAGTTTTCGAGATAAATGAAAACGAAGTTTGATTTGGGTCAAAGTGACTCACTCCGCGGTTCTAGTGTTAAAAATGAGAAAATATGCACTTAAAATGCCAGAATATTCACCTAAAATGCCAGAATATGCACTTAAAATGCCAGAATATGCACTTAAAATGCCAGAATATTCTCCTAAAATGCAAGAATATGCACATAAAATGCCAGAATATGCACCTAAAATGCCAGAATATGCACTTAAAATGCCAGAATATGCACCTAAAATGCCAGAATATGCACTTAAAATACCAGAATATGCACTTAGAAATGCCAGAATTGGCACTGAAAAGTCCCAAAATATGCACTAAAAGTCCTGAAAAGCTAATTCCGAAATATTACCAAAAATGAAAATCCGTTATTGTTATCAGAAACCTTGCGTTCCAATGTGATCGCTAAGGCTAGGATTTTATAACTTAAAAACCGATAAAATATGCTCAATAAAAAATACATTTATGCCCTAAAAAAACCTAAAAATATGTTTTCCTAGATAGGCTGAACTATATTTCCCTCCGGAAAAATACGGGAAATTACAGGAAATCGCCATTGTCAAAAATGATACCAAAAGTACAAAACTAAAATCACCAATAGATTCTAAATACCATGATTAAGTTAATTAATAGTTTACATTTTGCAAAGTTTCAATGTGATTTGTACGCCGCTTATGCAAAAAACCAAGGAATTTAAATTTTCATTTTATCCCTACAAGACAGCCAATCTTACAAAACCAATGCCGTTGCGAATCAGCCAAATTTTATATTCCCCCCCCCCTAATTTTACATTGATCGTATTATAATATCTTCGCCAATGATATTTACTGTATTTATTTATAATGCGCAGTTTCAATGTGCTTTGTACACTGCTTAAGCATTACCATTGAATTTAAATTTCACTTTATCTCAAAACTAGAGCCAATTTGACAAAACTAGTGCCAAATTCGAAATCAGCGCACCTAAAATCATCCTGGAATCATTGAAATATCACGAACAAAATCAGTGTTGAGCAGTGATGTCGCTGTGCAGTTGTATAGGCGTCATGCTGGATTTTCATCGTGAGGATCCAGGCTCAAGCCTCATTGACACACAGTGGTTTTCAGACTCGAGTTTTCCAACTTCGAAGCACGAATGGGAACCGGTCCCGCATTTGAAAAAGTCTATCAGCAGGTAGCAGGAATAACTTCAACATGGCACTTACATAACATGGAAGTACAATCTTTACTTGAAAATATGAAACCCTGTGCACCATGTGAGGATGGGGGGGGGGGGGGTGCGGTAATGGGAGCAGTATCAGAATGACAGCAAATTTATACGAACGAGTCAAAAATTGGCAGTACATATGAGATACTGGCAGCTAACGGATCGGTAACAGAGATGTGAGACGAGACGAAGAACAGCAAACGAAAACAGTATTTTCCAGGCGGATATCTACGCATTACTTAGCGCCATCATACGAGGCGAACAGATGCAGGAGCCTACGGTCATATACACCAGCAGCGCGTCCAGTCTATATTCTGTTATTAATTATTCAATGCATTCCGATGTCCCGAATCCGCAATTATATGCTTGAGTTGGGTTAAAGCGCACGTTGGCATCGACGGTAATGAAAAAGCGGATAAGTTGGCCAAAGAAGCGACAACACTGCCAATTCTGGAAGCCCGGCCCTTGCCTCGAAGCCATGCTCTTCGAATTCTGAGTGAAAACCTCCTTCATCACTGGCAAAAGGCATGGGGGATGAATGCTTTCAAAAAGATGCACACAAGGTACAGCGGCATGGAAAGGTCTGGCAAAGGGTAAAAACAATCCTTCCAACGGAGCATGGGCCATTCCTCCCACGTACTTGGAAAGGTTCGGGTGCTCAACAAACTCAAAGTGCAAATGCGGCGCAGATGGGTCGTTGTGACACGACGCTTCTCCACGCACGGCGGAGTTCCATTTCGGTGATATGCCGGCAGATAAGCTGTATGTTTGGAAAAGAAAAGGGTTCTTCAGAGTCCGCTCAATTATCAGCGTGTGATGAAACTGCTGCATTACCCGGAGAGAAACTTACATCTGCTGCATAATAAAAGACGACTTAAACTTGCCGATGCCGACTACACACCATCCACTCACGTATTAAGACCCACTATTGCGCATACTTATAACTTGAGGTCGTACAGCCGTAATTAGCAGTGTTTTCGTGGCTGGAACCGATTGAACACTGCGGCGAGAGTTTTCAATGGGTAAATCAACTCGCATTTTCGCCTCGAAGTTGGGAACCACAGAGAACCAACTTCAGCTGACCACCACTGCGGCGACGGTGGGGTTCGAACCCGGATCCCAGCGATGCGAGTCCGTCACTATGACCACTCGATCACTACAGCGGGCTACTTTTTCACTGCTAAAGTAGCAGATCTGTTGAAGCAGCTGATCAATTTACTTTCGTTTCCTTTGTCGCGCGAGGAAGCAGTTCTTTGTTACTTGTTATTTAATAAAATTTTCGGTCACATCCATCCTTCGGGAACACTTCCATATCTCTCTGAGAGATCTGAAGTGGGGTGTGCCCGGTCGCACAATTCCATTATGTACATAGGTTTTAACATGGGATACTCTCATTGGCGAAGATCACAATGACGTCATTTAAGATCGAGGGAAATTCTAACTCCGAAACTTTCTCGTGGCGTACTAGCCAAAGAGCCGAACATTACCGATTCGAAGCTATGGCTGTTACGTTTAACAAATTATCGCCAAACACCAGGATTCATTAAAGATCACGATATATTACAAAGATATAGAATTTTATAGCAACATAATATGATTATCATAATAATGATATACAATATAATATCACAACTCAAAAAAACATGCTTCCGACTACTTTATTAATAAATGCCCCTGTAGGCCGAACTTCGGCCTGTGGCCCGCAAACGGCTTCGCTCCTCCGGCCGTTACAGGGGGGCCCCTGCCCCCGGACTGAAAATATCAACTATGTTGTCATCACAACCGGAAATATGGCAAAATTTGTAAGTTGAAACAAGATATTCCAAAAACAGACCGCGATAACACTATTATAAAAAGAATTCGAGTGGGTTTACATTGAAATTCGAACCCACAACCTTCGAAACACAAATCCAGCACTCTAACCATTACACCGACTGGCACACGCCGATTGCTGTTAACCCTTCGACAGTTACGCATATTCAGATAAATCCTTCGAAAATGGGCAGAGCCTGTTCAGGAAAGACGATGCTTTCCCCCATTCTCACCAGCAGGTAGCCGGATTTTCGATAATTGGGGATCCTCCCATCGCAACAATACCTCAACAACATGAATAGACCTATTGTAGGTTAGCCATAATGGCCTCGCTGAGTGTTTAAATGTTTATGAAACCTAGGAAATCATTTTTCCCCGATTTCTTGGAGAAAAATGAGAAATTTTCATTTTCACCAATTTCTTTCTATTTTTTGGATTCATGCAAAAAGATCATTATTTTAATTGAAAGATAATCGTAAATAATTATTATTACATGAAAATCTCGAGCGTCAACGTTTTTTCATTTACAACAGAGTATTCGATTGAAAATAATGAAAACTTCGAGAATTCCAATAAATTCTATAAATTTTCACTTCTGAAAAACGCTCAATGTTTACTAATTTATTTTTTTTAATCAAGTAATGGTAAAAAAAATTAATAAAGAAATCAAAGAACGTAAGTGGAAACGTACGAAAAATTTTAATCATTTTTTTTTAAATTCTTTGACGAAAATTATGTGCGTCTTACTTGAGGCTTCGACGACAATATTTTTCCACGAAAACTTTTCTTTTTTCCTTTCTAGATGTGGCTTATACATCCTTACCGGAATTTACGGGGATTGAATCGAAAGTTTCGTGAATACTCAATATAAAATCAATTTCTATTGTGTGACACACATCGTGGACATTCAATGTTTACTGGATAAATGTCAGTCTATTAATTTATCTGTTGGTATTCAGTATGCGATGATACGAATATTTATATATGTACGCTATATTTAAACTTCCGTAAAATGTTTTGAAAAAAAAATATTAATAATTAACAGTTGATTAGTTACCATACAAATGAAATAATTTTTTCGTGGATAATTTTGTCTTCGACAAAGTTTCGTGAAATGTTTGTCTTAAGCTGCCCCAATTATTTTCAATATACAAGTTAGTTTTCATCAACTCTTTATACTAGGTATCCTGTAAGCAGGACCGGAACTAGACGGGTGGGGGAGTGAACTGCCCGGGCGGCAAAATTTAGGGGGAGGTAGTTTTAGGTGGTAACAAGAGCACCTTTAAAAAAAGTATATCGAATTTTAAAGTTGTGGCGGTGGCAAAATAATGTTGGCTCCGGGCGGCAAAAATTCTAGTTACGGTCCTGTCTGTTAGTACTAGCTCTGCCCTTATCTCATCAACCGTCCGTCGTAGAGGTATGATTTCAATTTAAAAAACGTTCAGCAGGCGTTCAAAAATTCCCCTGTACTAGTTTTGAGAATGAAAATACAGTGTGTAGCAAAATAAAAAAAATTAAATTTTTATACCGTCCTCCGTGCTTTCAATTAGAAAGTTGTTGTCCTGTCTGTCCCGATGCCCAACAAAAAAATTCCATGGTTTCTAAATGCTATATTCACAGAGGTATTCGAATTCGAAAAACGGAGGAGATTTCGGAAAAGAACAGCGTTAAATGCGGGAAAACAGTTTTACACGCTTTTAACTCTGTTCTTCCCCAAATTGCCTCCACTTTTCGAATTTGAATATCTCTGTGAATATAGCACTTGGAAACTTGGAATTTTTTTGTGGATTGTTCGTGTCGCACCAACACGCTTTGATTTTGGTGCCACATTATTTTGTTGAATATATTCTGCAGCAAAGTCATTGATCTACGTTACTATGTTTTCAATAACTGGTTCATAAAAAAAGGTTTAACTAGTTGAATGAATTTGAAACGTTGTATAGTGGGACCTATATGCCTGGGTTCCCACTAAAATGGCGTACTCGAGGTGGTGGTGGAATTTTCAATACAACACGACTGCACTAGTCTCTTACACTCTGGAGTTCATCCTAAGATTCGGATGAAACTGATCAATACGAGCAATCGTTCTCCGAACTTGATATTAACTTCTCTCATCGAATTCATCTTCACTCAATAGAGCCAGTATTATTGTACTTATGGGGGGGTTTGCGTTTACTCGCCTGTCAAATAGTATGAATGTTATACAGAATCATCAAAAACCATTGTGAAACACACATGGCTCAAAAAGTAGAAAAGAAGAGCGAGGAGAAAGGAAATAGGTGGGAAAGTAGGAATGTGTGAGATCGCGAGACAAGCATTGTTTGAAACAACCAAATGCTTATTTGTGTTTACCTCTGGTGTTGGCTATAACAAGCCACGATGATAAGAGGCTTATACTAATGGGCGGATACAGATAACTTCACGGGTACCAAATGAGAAATTCTTGTCTTTTTCTTGAAATTCTTCCTCTTCCTAGAATTTAGTTCTGCCTCGTTCAGTTATGATCAGCTCTGGTCAATACAACCAATTTATTTTGAATGAACTGCTTGCTTTCTTCCATGGGCGTCCGCAAAACCTACCTTTGGGGAGGGGGTAAAAAGAGACACTGGTGGGATTGAAAAGAAGGAGTGTTCACAGAGTCTCTTCCAAAAAAATTGAGTTAACTCCCTAATCCAGACTGATCCGTGGTCCCGTCACATTTGTCAAGCTGTTTTTTCTTTCAAACTTAGGCCGTAAGAGTTGGAAAAAAAAAACCAAGTTTTTCTTCGTTTTATTTGAATGCATTAACACCTTATATAGTTCTCTTTGTATAACCTCATAATCTTCGGACATCAGTATAAATACCTTTCCAGCTCAATCGAATTTCCTATTCAGTTGTAACATTATCAGGTTAAAAAAAATTGTAAATAAGATGACAAAAGCTAATGCTATACAATTGATCCTAGCTGATAAGACAGTTAAAAAATTTTCGCCCATGGCCCAGGATAAATACGACAGATCACCAATGATCTTTACTGAATAGAAACAGGACGTGAAAGTTTTTGCTCTTTGTGGGAGCTTTCTTTACTTTTTAGCACGCAGACATATAGTATAAAAACAGTGAGAGAATAAAATAATGCGAGGAAAGAACGAACACAAGGCTTTTCCTTTTCATTGAGGGACTCACTACGAGGAAAAAACAGATCTCTGATAATACAGATTCAAGAATTGATCGGATAATCTGGTATTCAATGCTCTGCCCAAAGTATATGCACCTGTTTCTTGGGCATTGTAAAATATATTGAGCATGAGATTTTTTCTTTGGTGACAATGAAATCCGAAATTTTGACACACCACACGCTTTCCACCTTATTCTTCTTTCTACCATCGCCCAACTTCTATTCGGTGATCAACTTCACAAACGGTCTTTTTTTTCGGAATACCGAACGGCCGTTTCATAAAAGTTTCATCGTACTTTCAAAATGTTATTATTTTGAGAGCGACGGAATTTTCCAATGAACTGCATCGTATATCACAACCCATGTAAGTGGGCATTCTGTGATCCACGCAGTTTCGCTACAAGAGCACTTTTCTGAACACAATATTGACATTTATCAATCACAGAAATAACAGACAAGACTACGCCAAAGAGGTGAATGTGATCATGGGCGTAGGCAGGATTTTCTCAGAGGGAGAGAGGTGCGTTTCACAATTTAATATTTCCTTGGGGGGTGGGGGGGGTTACGTTTTTTCCTGCAAAATAACACTATTATAGTGGCTCATCGGGGTGGTTAGACCTTCCCTTTTGCGTTAACTCAGGAATGTGATAAGTTAGGATTGGAAGATTGTGCAGGCTTGGGAAAGTGTCACTTCAAAAACTTCACAGAACTGACTGCAATGTACGACCTAAAGTTCCAGAAGTTTAAAATAATTATGGTAATATTCAAGTTCGATGCTCGCAAAGAACGTGAAAGATGTGTAATGGATACTAAAATTTCTATGTTTTTGGAATACATCAGCAGTGTAATAAACTCGATTTATAGACTGAGTTTATTGAGGAAATGATATGCATAGATAATAACGAGAGATTGTAGTTGAAAAAATAAAGAAATGCTGAAATTGCGAAATTCCTTACATTTACTCATACAATATTGTTTGTCGAGACCGATACAAAAGAATGTGTTTGATTGTGACAGACTGTGATCAATGATAGTTGAGGGGAGAGAGTTTTTCCATTCGACTATAGATAGTCAGAAGATGCAGAAATAGGATTTAATTTTTGGGGACGGTTTATATTATGTTAGAGATATAGGATGGATGGCTTAGTTACAGTATCATAGTTGACCACGGATAATTTTATATAGCATAGTTTAGCGGAAAATAAGTCAGTTTATGATGAGAGGGTGAAGGAGTGGGGGGGGGGGTCCTTTCTTTACTACGAAAAAAAATTCAGCTCAAGAGGTGTTAGTTTAACGTTCATAGTTATTTTGGAACATAAATTCTGTATCATATCCATTTCTAAACTAATCATCACCCGAAAGTTTCAAAAATAAAAAAAAAATCAAATATAGAAGAAATAACTGAGTGAAAGGGAAAAAAAGCGATACTCTATTTTTGGACTGAAAAAAAAAATACTTCAGACCACAGAAACATCTTCAAGAATTCTCTTTCCCTACAACCCTTTGCACCTCAAGATAGCAATTACAATGCAAGAGATAATAGCATTGTTACCGTGTGCTTTCTGTATTGTGTACCTGTATAGAGCGTCCTACAATGTCATGATCTCTTCTGAATACTGGAGGAGCAGCTCGTCAACTGCAGGGGCGACAGATTTACACAAAGAAAGTAGGGGAAGGCAACTGATCAGGTCGGCCGGATATATACGGCGCTGCCCAGATTCGCCACAACATTTTTGAGCGGATATATACGGCGCTGCCCATCGAAGGGTTAAAACTAGGTATATGTATTATTAAACGTTGCCAGGAAGTATATTGGCGCCAACCAACAGTCGCCGGAAAAACGCGTGCCAATAAATATGTCGCGCATGCGCATTACATCGAGTTCCGAAGTCACGATCGGGTGTGACGATTTAGTGACGTATTAGTGATCTCAGCCAATCAGGCACATCCCATGTTAAAAATCCTATGTACGGTATGGAATTACGCTGCCCGGTCCTTGAATATTCAATGTGGCTCCCAACTTCAAGGCGCGAATGCGAGCCGATCTTCCCGTGAAAAGGGTGTCGTCACAAAGACCAACAGGCCTGCAAACGGTGATTCAATCATTAAACTTCACTTCAGTTCTAAAATATAGATGACAGCACTATATATGCACTCAGACTTAAACTATGTCTACACTGGTGCGTTTTTCCTGCGCCAATGCGCTTTTCACTGGCGTACGTGTCATCAAGCATGACATAATCACTAAGGGGTCATTCAAGTATTACGTAAGTAGATTTTGCATGTAGTAAAAACTTGCCGTACCGGTGCTTCCTTTTTGATGATAGGTACAGGCAGTGCGCTTGCAACTAGAAAAAAGTTGTATAAGAGGGATGGGGAGGAAAAAAATTCATTTTTGCCTAGGGGCCCCGAATTTATGAAGAACAGGCCGTGGCCTTCAGCGTACGAATAATTTTCGCTATTTCCTCAAAAACTGTACAGCTTCATGTAGATTTTGTTTCATGAACATTATTGTAGCTGCAACAAGAGGCGTTTGCAGGACCAACTTTTAGGGGGGGGGGGAAACACCGAATTTGAGAAAGACCCCACAAGAAATCTCTTCTAGAAAAATTTTGTGTTACTAACTGTATATATGTAAATATTTAAAATTTTTGATCGTCTTGACAGGCCCGTCATTTAGGGGGGGGGGGGGGCAGGGGGGACCGTTGCCCCGACAGTTGCATCAGCATCTGAATTGAAAGGTTTTGCCGTATAGATGTAGACAGCAAAAGGGCACGCCACTCGGGGCATGCGATAGTGTTTAGCGGTAAAGAGGAAAAAAACGAGATTCAAATTTGAAAAAAGGCGCACTAGTGACGACAGCTTTAGATACACACTTACACTTCCGGCACAGCTCATTAGGTAGTAAATTACTCAAGGGGATAGACCTGAGTTGTGCTCGGTTTGAAAGAAAGAAAGTAGTGTAATCTTATCAGTTACATACACACAAACGTCTTATTCAATTAGATATCAATAAATACACTCGCGATAAAGCAATCGTAAAAATAGATGGTTCGTAAAAATGGATAGATATAAAATTATATAAACATAAGTAATATAAAATATCATAGAAATAAAATATTTATAGATATCGTACACATCCCTCGTCCTACGTTTTACTAAGTTTTACAGAAGATAACACATCCCGTTGGACAATGTCCAAGAACCACCTTCAAATGGTTTAGTTACTATCTCTTCCTGAGAGAACTCTCTATATCTTTCATAATCTTATCAACTACACAAACGTCTTATCAAATTAGATATCAATAAATAGACTCGCGAGAAAACATCAGCGAAATCTGTAAAGAAAAATCACATAAAAAAACAAACCCTTACAGATACAAAACGGGAAATGGCCCGTAAAAATTGCAATCACGGATCCGCACAATATCTCGATTACAAAACAATATTTCAAAACAAAATTATTATTATATATATATATTTTTTGACAAAAATTCTATTTCTCGATTCCGTGCCATAATAAGTAAGATAAGAATAAGAAAATACAAGGCGTAAAAAAATAAGGAAAACAAAAATGGCCGTAAATGTTCCACTAAATGATCTTCAAAATGGATTTAGTCCCGGAGGAAAAACAAACAGAAAACTAAAAGAGGGGGAGGGGGGAAAAAAACGGAAACGGGAAAAAAGGAAAAAAAAAATAAAAAGCTCATTTCCTTTAAGAAATGGTCCCACGTCCATGGGAAGGGCCGTGGTTCGAATCATTAGCAAATTTAATGGGCCCTTGACGCTTTGATTTTATATTAGTACCATTTCTCTCTCTCTCTCTCTCTCTCCTTATCTTGTCGTTTCTAATACATTGTGCAATGTTTTTATTGTATTTTATTCTATTTTTTTTTTAAGGATCTTTGCCCTTTGGCAATGAGCTAATAAAGACACAGAGAGAGAGAGAGAGAGGAGAAACATACAAGTTAATTGGTAGGAGGTCAGAAAATTTTCTAATGCGAGGAATTTTCGCATTCGAAAGTACGTATTAAGAATACAGAATCCGTAAAAGAATGGAGCAGAAAAAATTGTATGAGGAAGAGGAAACGGAAATGTGTGCAGTGTATGTAAGGGTATTGAGCAAACAAATTAGGAGGAAGTGAAGCAACCGTAATAATAATAATAATAGTAATACACAGAAGCGGCAAAATGCGGGACATCAAAACTTCAACGTGATTTTAATGAAGAAATAATTTTTTTATGCAAATATACGTTTCGGATAATTTTTTTCGCCCTAAAATTAAAGTTTTATTTATTTTTCTTTATACTCGATGGAATTAAGTCTGTTTTCTGGAATTTTCGGTAGGAAAAGATTGAGTTTATTATGTTTATGATTTAAGTGATATAGGATGTTTACGATGTAATTAATGTCTTATTTTTCAACGAGTGTGTCTTTCTGTATGAAAAATACGTACTACTACTTCACCACACGCACCAAATCCGGTCTTGTCTTCCTATAGTGTAATTTACTGCCGTTGACCAGTTGGATTGGAATTGAAGGCGTCGTATATACCGGTGGTCGACTCAAGCTCGTTAGGGGATAGATAGATAGAACCGCTCACAACCCCGGACTGATGCAAAGCACCTTGCTTCCGTTACCTCAAAAGAGGCAGGGTTGTGTCGGAAAGGTTGGCAAAGATTTATAGTGGCGGTTCCCCTTGCCCCGAGCTCGCAAGTTTCGAATCACTCGCGTCGTCCAACCCCATGAAGACAGCCATCAACTCGATGCAACGTACAAGACATTTGACTGTGATGGACAGCTGGACCAATTTGGACTAGGGAGAAAAATTGCACGTGCGCCCAGTGGCACATAAGGACCGGAGACCGCAGCCTGGGATTTCGAAAGAAGTGTGGAAAAGACTTGTAGGGCAAGTAAGAAGAAGTTGGCATGTTGAAGTGGGAGAGATTTGAGAATGGTCTAAATACACAATGTAAACAAATTACATATATACAGCGCCTCCACTGTGACGGGACACAAAAACACAAGGCCTCTGTCCATAGTGCTGGGCAGTTTTGTTTCCCTTTCCTTTTACAGAATATGCAGTATACACACACACACAACACACACAGAACCTGCGCTGCGACGGGAATAACCAAACAGAGCCTCCGTTAGCAGTGCTGGACATTCACATTTGAATTACACACAAACATTATATACATTACATTAATTTCCCTTTCTTTTATTCTATTGAGAATGCACATAAACATTACTATGAAGGTAATATTGGGTACAAATTGTTAGGGGAAAATGTCTTGTCTATATTATTCCCGCCGTTCAAACATGTGACCTGACGGCAACTTTCGCGATGGTAGACGAACACCTTACCAGCAAGCCGCCTGGGCGCTAAAACAAGCTTGCCACTACTAAACCACACATGCATCTCGCCCATATTACCTTGCGTAACTTCCAACGAATTGGTACATGTTGGAATGTGCGCAGACTATATTGAAAACGTTCGGAGTCAATATATTACCCATTATCTCAAGAATCAGAGCCCATTCGGCAAAGCCTACACCAGTCTTGAAATCAGTAGCCCCCTATATACCCCTAAAACGCTTGAAATTTTCCTTTCAACTAATTTTTGGAACGCCTTGTACATTCCATCCATTCGAACTTTAATTCTCTTCACTTACAGCTACAGAAATATCGATAAGTTAAAAATTGCGATATTGGAAAGCACCGAGGTCTGAATGTTCTGGACATTCTGGACCCATTGTCAAGAGGATATAAAAACTCTCATGACGATTAACCTAATAGAAGCAGCCGTGTAAAAAGAAAAAGAATCACACATGAATAAACTTTTGATCATAATAAAGTGATTGTGAACTGCAAATCGTTACGGAATCACCTCTAGAACCGAATATCCTCTCGTAAACGATCGTAAAACGAGTCGTAAAATTGAAGGACCAAAAAAGACTCGAGGAAGCCCGTAAGCACTCGGAAAATTTACAGGAAATCTAACAACAGATGATTTTTCCTCTTCAAATAATCTAAATGTATATCGTTTTCATCAGCCATTAGGACACATACTGTACTGTATACACTCGCGGGGAAACTAAAAGCAATCATTTGATTTGATTACTTTTCTCTCCGTCTTCTCTAAGTTTTCATTATAAAAAAATCTACTCTCGAATAATGGCGATGCTTCCTATTCATATTACGAGATAAATTCGACAATAATCCGGGAAACTGTCTACAAATTTGCTTAAATTTATTCCGGCAAGACGTTGCTTGACAGTAGTTTAAAAAAATTCGATTTTTGTCAATTTCATTTTCCACAATTTTTCGCAGTTTGTTGAATCCTCCGACATTGAATTTGGGTTACAACGCATTTTAGGATGTATTGAACGAAAAATTTGGTTTATTTTTAAGGGGGAAAACTTTTCCCTTGAAGTTCGTTATATAATAAGAGATTCCAATATTGGGGCGAATTTTCGTTTTGTTGCAATTCAGTTATTAGCATCTGTACATTAATCGCTCGTTTCACAGTGGATTGAAATCACAGGAAATAGATTTCATTTTGTAGGAAACACTCGTTATATCTGATTGTTAATAAAAAATACAAATTTTGGAATCCCGAAACGGAAGTAGCGAGGAGAATAGCTAATACTTACATAATAATTAGCATTCCAGTCGCTAATACTCCGTCTGAGTGTTGCCGATAAGAAGTACCTGCACATGTTTGGTAGCGCTGGATACCAAACCTTCTCGTATCTAAGCAACATCAGTATCCTCCCGTGTGCGGAGGTTGTCACTGTACACAGGGTAAACACTATAGAATATATTAAATGAACTTTTTGATCCCTTGAAGTTCGTTATAACGGGTATTTATATATATATACTTCAACGGGTACATACAAGTGCAAATGCCAAGACCACAACAGACAAATTGCCCATATACAGTTTAAGTTAGTTATAAATAGACGAAAATATTGAGGAGAATTGACTTTATATCGGATTTTTCATTATAAGCAACTTTATCTTCAATTATAATCGCTCGTTTTGTGCTGCATTGCAATCACACGTAATAGTGAGACACTCATAATAAGCCACACACGTTATATCGGGGTCACTTAAAAAAAATGCTTCTGTATCGTGAATAGGCCACAATATTAATTTAACTAGTACTTGAAGTCGCCGATCAAACGGTCGCATACCTATTCCAGTCGCCAATATTCCAATATCTTCGTCTGAGTGGTGCCATAGAAATACACGTGTGTTGGTTTTTCTGGTTGCGTAATGTAAAAAAAATCAAAAAATGATCATCTTAAGAAAGGCTCCGGACTTGTTAGCCCCGGTGGGTCCGTGGTAGGCAACATCAGTATCCCGAGTTCGGCATCGCTGCATACACGGATATTTCATAAATAGTATCCGAAGAGAAGTCGCTTCGGTTGATTCTGAAACCGAAATTAAATATGGAAAAAAAGGTCTGCAGAAAACTAAAAAAAAATATATACAGGGTGTTCCGTTAATGGAACGACAAACTCAGAGAATTGTTAGTAGGCATCAAGAGGAACAAAAATTGCTACGGAACATGGTGTCGCAAACCACGTTGAGAGGGTGAAAATCATGAAAAACGCATGCAGGTATCGACGTCACGCTGGAACGACTGAAAGTACAATAATAACTACAAAAAGATCAATTGGATTAACTATTACAAGAGTTGTTGGAAATGGCAGCCGCTGACGTCATTGTCACAGTCTAAAATGACGTAGAAACGATTCCCGGACGCGCTCGAAGATGCCTCGAAGGTATGCTTTTATACAGACGATGCTCGTGCAATTGTCTGTTTCGATGAGTTTGACACAATTTTTGAGCTACAGATGAAATACAATTACGAATAATTGATACATTTATATTCCTCCGGTCGTTGCATTCACCTAATAAAATATTATTGTTATTATTATTTTTTGATTGGCTTTCCTTTTTCTGTTTTTGCTAATGACGATTATATTTCTGTGCAAATCATCACTTATCAGCCTATTCGTTTATTACTCTGTTTATTACTATTTTCCTCCCCCTCTCCATTTTTTTCTTGTTTCTGTGTTTATAATTCTTTTTACTCTCGTTAGCTTTTCATTTTTATCGATGTTATTATACATATAAATTACACAGGGTGATTCAAAAATATGGGAAAAACTTTAAGAGGTGATGGTACACACCAAATACAAATAATTGTCATCAGAGAATGCATGGTCCGACGTGAAACGCAAACGTTTCGAAACGATCGCTCCACAAACGTTAAAACGGCATTCCTGCTGGAATTTATTGGGACAAAAATAACACCACATGCATGCAAATGCAACCTGGGGGAAGAAGAAGAAACTGTATGCAAATCTGCGTAACAGTGAAGAAAAGGGCGCGGACGCCAGCCCTGTGTAGTTATTCCAGCGTGCAACCGTTCAAACAGTTGTAACGTACGGGATATAATGACGCACTTTAATAAAACCGGAAACTCAGACATGCACGTTTCATTTACGGAGCTGCAAACGGAAGTACCACAGAGGCAGCATGAATGTACGGTGAACGTTTCCCCCCCCCCCACAGGCGGTTGCCCAATTCGAAAACATTTGAGCGCTTGC
Organism: Pholcus phalangioides; assembly: GCF_987345545.1. Lineage (NCBI taxonomy): Eukaryota > Metazoa > Arthropoda > Arachnida > Araneae > Pholcidae > Pholcus > Pholcus phalangioides. Next base: position 1,964,998 of record NW_028301611.1, read on the forward strand.
ATCGGCAGTTGTGCGAAACGGGATCCTTTCTCGTTCCCCGGTCTGATGCAGGTCGTACAAGGTTGTGACGCAGATTTGCATACGGTTTCTTCTTCTTCCCCAGGTTACATTTGCATTCATGGTGTTCCTTTTCTCCCGATAAATTTCAACAGGAATGTCGTTTCAACGTTTGCGGAGCGGCCGTTTCATGTTAGACCACGCATTCTTTGATGGAAATCGTTTGTATTGGTGTGCACTATCACCTCCTAAGGCTTTTCCTGTCTTTTCTGAATCACTCTGTATGCTTGATTCAACTATTGAAAACGACTGTACCGTTATGGAATCTGTGAGTCCACTAGTATGGATCCCATAGGTTCCCTTGATGATTTTTTTTGTGATATATATGTTTTATAACAGTAATAATAATAATAAAATTAAATTGAAAAATCGAAATGCATTTATAGGAATTTAAGGGTATTGGGGAATATGAATTGATATTGTTATTTTTTTATATGTATAATATCTGTTTCACTTATATGTCGTGAATACTGAAGTTTCTATTCATAGCCGTATATATCTTTTTAGTTTAAATTCAGCATACAGTTTTCCCATCCAGATATTTGACTTCCAATATGATGTTTTTTGAATTATTTCTGCTTCCGATATTTTCCTTTTCGCTCTTTTCATATTTTGAATTCAGTTTGAACAACTTACGTTGGAACGATTGCAGCAGTTGAAAATGTTGTCGCATCATGAAACATTCATGAATGAATTAATGTTCTGTATATATATATATAGTTTTTTTTTTTCATATCCCTGTGTGTGTAACAGAAATGTGTATGTGCTGGATATAAACTGAATTTCTGAAACACTCGTGACTTTTAAACCCCTTCATCATAGAATCATACTCCTATCTGCAAAAAAATATTCAAATAATGCGTTATTTGAATCGTTAATATAAAAATGTTACCGCGCGGATATATACGGATATATATTTAATATCAAAAAGTACAATGTATCAAAATATAAAAATTTATGGTTCTATATTTACTTGATATATTTACTATCTATTCTCACTATAAAAGTTTGATAAAAATTATTTTATAAAACTTGGAAAATGCAACCAATAGGCGGATCAGTTAAGTTCTCTCGGATGTAACAGATGTGCTTATTGGTTACGTTTTTCGAGTTTTAAGAAATAATTTTTATTAAACTTTCATAGTGTAATACCGGCTTTACACCAAGAGTGCTCAAACTTTTGGAGAGAGTGGAGCCGCTCCAATGGTTTGAAATCGTGTCACGGACCACTTAAGGAGATCTAAAAATGTGTTTCGAGTCACTGAAGCGATACGGAAATGTATCGCGGGCTGCGTAAGAGTGATCTGGAACAGCGTCCCGTCACTCAAGTGATCTGGTAATATGCTGCAGACCACTGGAATGATCTAGAAATACGCCGCGGATCATAAGTAATCTGTAAATGCGTCACGGGATGCTTGAGTGATCTAGATCAGCGCCCCCAACTCGCTTAAGCGATCTACTTTACCGCACACTAACTCCAGTCATATATCGCCATACTGTAATTTCAAACCTGTAGAGTTGGGTGGGAAATGAAGATGCCATCTATATCGGTGTTCACCCCGTGAGCGGCAGGTAAAGAACTTGCTACGGATTACCTTGCTTGGATTCGACCGCGATGGTAACCTTCATAGTGAAGACGGGCATCTTACCACCGTGCCACTCAGGCGCTTAAGTGACCTGGAAATATGCCGCGGTTCACTTGAGTGATCTGGAGAAGAGTTCTTAAGAGATCTCAGGTTCTTAAGTGATTTGTGAATGTGCTGCGGACCGCTGATGTGGAACCGCACCACGGGTAACTAAAGCAATAATTACAGCACCAATGGAAATTTAGAAATAAATAAAGCACTAATTACAGTCAAATTCAAAATTAATGAAAGAAATAATTCCAGAATTGATGAAACCTAAGAATTTTAATGCAATAAATAATTTAGGAGTTGGTGAAAAACTCCAATAATTTACCTTGAGAACGGGACCGGGTGCGACCGCACCTGCTTCACACCCTCTAAAAGGGCGGCTCTGCTACTTAACTGAGCCCAGAAGCTTTTTCGACCAAATTCATACAAATACAACGCCACAACAGGCAAAATGCCCAATGAGATGGCTGAGAATATTTTCACTACTCATGGGACATGGTACTAGAATCATTCGGACCACAGCCGCCCACTGTGCTCCGCGGCTTTAGGGCTTTCCGCACTCATGATAATAGAAGTAATATATATATATATATACATATTAATGTATTATAATATATATTTTATATATATATTAATATATTATAATATATATATATATATATAGGGTGAAAATCGCGAGATAAACGCATGCAGGCTCTGAGTTCAGAAGAGACGAAAGGTGGATGTGAGTTGATCGCTGAATGCGTTCGTGGATTTGCTCAACATACCCGACGTAAGCAGCGTCGCAAAACGCATGCGCTGGGGTAGGATCACGCGCTGCGGAGGACGTAAATTAGCGCTATTGCGGTAGTAAGTCTCATAGCGCAGATCGTCGTCGCTGCGGCAGACATCAAAAGCATGTCTGGTATCTTCGAGTGCGTCCGGGAATCGTTTTTACGTCGTCGTAGACTTTAATGACGTCAGCGGCCGCCCCCCCCCCCACTTCCAACAACTCTTGTAATAATTAATCAAATGAATATTTTTGTGGTTATTATTTCACTTTTTGTCGTTCCCGCTTGACGTCTCGAAATCTGCACGCGTTTTTTTCGCGATTTTCACCCTCTCAACGTGGTTTGCGACACCATGTTCCATTGCAATTTTTGTTGCTCTTGATGCCTGCTAACAACCCACCGAGTTAGTCGGACAATTAACAGAACACCCTGTATGTATATCAATTGGATTTTTTTATAATATGTAAGACAAGGCTTCTGAGAGCTTTAACTAGGACAATAAAATTTATATTACGGAAACTTATTCGTGTCGTGAAGAGGACTCCGTCGTCCAGGGTGAATAAATGCATTTTAGTTTCTAGTTTTGGAAAATTATTTCTATTAATCCTGGATTTTCATTAATTCTGGAATTATATTATTTTTATTAATTCTACACTGGTGTAAGGAATTAAGAGAATTTGCAGACTTGGTCGATTATCTCTAGAACTACTGCACCGATTTTAATGAAATTTGATATGTACATGCATTGATACAATACAAAACAAATAACCATTTAATAATTGCAATACACACACACACGCATGATCGTGCGTAACACTCGTTGGAGTCGGAAAGTATGAAACAGCGGTTGCAGATTAAACAAAAAAATGGGTTAATAGATGGGTTAATAGGGGGGGGGGGTATGGTCCCCTCTTACAGATATACAGGTCTCGCAGCGTGATTTCATACTTTAAATAAGGCAGTTTATGATTTCCTGTGGCAATTGGTCCCACTCGTTCAGCAACGCTGTTTTCATTCCCTGGATGGTTCCCGGAGTGGGGTTGCGAATTGCAATTGCCCTCCCCAGAGAGTCCCAGACATGCTCTACAGGCTTAACGTCTGGAGATCTGGCTGGCCAATCCATCCGGCGAATATCCTCACTCTCTAGAAAATCGTCGAGTAGAAGAGCTCTATGTGGCCTCGCGTTATCGTCCATTAAAATGAACTCAGGGCCAACTGCACCCCTGAAAAGGCAAGCATAGGGCTCCAAGACCTCATCCCTATACCTCACACTAGTCACAGTGTCTCTTTCAAAGACATGGAGAGGTGTGCGGCCATCCAACATGATGCCTGCCCAGACCATTAAGTCTCCTCCGCCATAATGGTCGATTTCGCGGACATTGGATGATAGGTAGCGGGTCCCTGCTTCTCTCCATATGAACGTACGGCAAGAATCTGTGGTTAGGCTGAACCGGGACTCATCAGTGAAGAGAACGGTCGTCCATTGATCCATACTCCAATATCTATGCTCTCTGCACCATGGTAAACGGATTCTCCTGTCCGTAGAAGTGAGCGGGACGCAAACAGCAGGTCTTCTTGCAAACAACCCTCTCTCATGAAGTCTTTTGGATACAGTCACCCTTGATACACGGGTTCCTGTGAATGCATACAAGTCAGGAGAAAGCTGAGAAGCTGTAGCACTCCTGTTACGCCTCTGGTGATCTTCTCTGGCCGTCGTGGCTCTTGGATGACCTTGCCCAGGCTTTCTCTCGATGGATCCGGTATCCTGGAACTGTTTCCATAAGTTACACACGGCGCTGGGCGTTAAATTGAACTCTACAAATCTGGACTTGAGATTGGCCTGCTTCTAGCCTCCCCACAATTCGCCACCTCATTCCATCATCTAAACGTTGGTGGTTACTCATTTTTACTGTTACAATTTGAAATTAACCGATTGCTGCAAAATAACACCAAGAAATTCGCGAACGAAATGCGTCTTAACTTACGCGCGCTTATAAAGCCTGTTTTTCTACTGGCTCCGCCTACACACACGTTTACGCTTACGTATTTGACGTACAAGGTTTGCATTTTTGTCTAGAAGCAGTGGTTTTACATTAAGTTCAGTTCTTTTCATGAAATTCGATAAAATATGCAAATTATCTTAATTTATTTCACCAGTGTGGAATGATTTCTTTCATTTATTGCGGAATTATTCCTTTCATTAATCCTAAAATTATTTATTTCATTAATCCTAAAATTATTTATTTCATTAATCCTAAAATTATTTCTTTCATTAATCCTAAAATTATTTCTTTCATTAATCCTAAAATTATTTCTTTCATTAATCCTAAAATTATTTCTTTCATTAATCCTAAAATTATTTCTTTCATTAATCCTAAAATTATTTCTTTCATTAATCCTAAAATTATTTCTTTCATTAATCCTAAAATTATTTCTTTCATTAATCCTAAAATTATTTCTTTCATTAATCCTAAAATTATTTCTTTCATTTATTCTGGAATTATTTCTTTCGGAATTATTACTTTCATGAGTCTTGGAATATTATTTCTTTCATTAATCCTTCAATTATTTCTTTCATTAGTTCTGCAATTACTTCTTTCATTAGTTCTGCAATTACTTCTTTCATTAGTTCTGCAATTATTTCTTTCATTAATCCTGTAAATATTTTTTCATTAATCCTGTAAATATTTTTTCATTAATCCTGAAATTATTTCTTTCATTAATACTGAATTATTTTTTCGTAAATCATGTAATTATTATTTTTTCATTAATTCTGTAATTTCTTTTATTTATTGTGGAATTATTTCTTTAATTTAATCCGGAATTATTTTTACAATTGATTCTGAATTTTCATGGGCGCTGATACATTGTCTTTGCGTTGATATCAGAATAAGAAATGAAGAAAATTACTTAATCACCTAAACTTCATGAATAGCCGAATCTTATCGTATATCTTTAGTAAATCAATAAATTTATAATGTATCAAAAAAAAAAGAAAGATCGCAATTTCCTTTCATGTTGCTAAAGGTACGTTTTAGAATTTTCAGAAGTTAATACAAAAAAGTTGTGAAAGATAAAAATTCCTCGAGCCCATATTTTCTGAGGGAGAAAAAGGAAAAAAGCTAGATCCAATTTTCTTTTTTAAAAAGAATTCGACGCTTAAAGGAAGGAAATTTTACACATTGCTTTATTCTTAAGCCCAGGGGCAATCAATAGTGAATTTCTCAATTCACATAGATATCTTCCACGAAGGGATACGAGTCTTATCTCTTCTTTGTCATTTCCTTCTTCGCACCTCAGCCTTGATATTCTTTCAACCGCCTACATTATGTTCCGTAAGGCCATTAAAATCCAACAAGACTGTCGTTTCTAATACATACGTGCGTGTTGCAAATTTTTTTTTTTTTTTCTACAGTGGGTTTTGAAAAATTGTTTGTAAATTGAATATTTCATTTCACTCGGTTCAAATTGAGGAAACAAATTGGTATGTAGGAAAAACCTCTCTTTACGGACACAGGCGGGATAAAAAAAATTCGTTCGTGTAATCAGGGGTTTGAAATGCATACTTTTATTATACAAGGTGGAAATCATTATTTTGCCACTAAAGAGGGGTTGGTCGCATCTGACGGGTGTCCGTTAAGTGGGGGTTTACCTGTATTTCTTTCCGAAATCATAGTCGCAGTGTATAAGCGTCAACTCCACACGTAAACAAGATTTGATATCCTCTGACTCACCACTGAACCAGAAATCACTTGATCAAATAAACACCGTAACTCTGCTAACGTGCTTATCCCGTTGCCGAGATCTCTTCCGGCCCGGCTTTGTGGCAGAGCCTGGAATATTTTTGTGTTTGACTGACTGAGGTAGATACATTTTCTCAGGGCGTACCGAGTCTTTAAGACTTTTATAAGCTTCCCTTGCAATTACAGAATCTAACTGCCAATTATCTGAATAAGTAAGTGTGGAATCCTGCACCTAATGCTTACAACAGAGTATAGATATATATTCATTCTAATGAATTGCATGATTAAATTATATAAGATTACATGTGGATACAAGATTAAATGCGATAGATATGGATAGAGCGTTCAGTATATATATGCAACACCATGCCTTCAATTAATGAAGAGAAAATTAGAATTATTTCCACTTTATCCAAAACTAAACCAATTCACTGGCCCATATCGGGCCAGTATGTTCTTGGGTCGAAGAAACCTGAACATCTCTCCCGCAGGATAAGGCGAGATGTCTCTCTTATGTGCCGATGATCTGATATTTCAGCCCTATCAAAATATCCTGTTGTATATCCCGCCAAGCCGCCGATGTTTGGCAAGATTTGATCCCAATAACAACCGTCTTGAAAATTTTAAGTTTATAAATTTTATAGTAATAAATATTTTTTTAACTCGAACCATGATTTTCCTGAACTCCTCCATCATTCACCAACAGGATGATCCTCTACATAGTTTGACCAAATAGTCATGCGTGGCTTCAATGTTCAAATCCCTCATTATGCCAATATTTCTGATATAGCATTGTGTCCCGGTAAATTGTTTGATGACGGAGGGTTTCGCTGTGCAAAAGATGGTTCTGCATAAGCGCATAATTGGTCTGATGACTGATTTGTACATAATGGTTGTGTTTTTGAGGCTAAGTGCAGAGCGTGTGTAACAGACTCTGTTTAGAAGTCCTGTAGCCTTAGCGGCTCGAACTTTCGCCTCATGAATGTGAGCTTCGAAACTGAGTTTTTTTATCCAAATTAACACCGAGATATTTTGTCTGAGACTTGGGTTGTAATATGGTCTGCCCCCACTGTGATAGTGGTGTTCGGAGGGAGTTGCCTTCTTGCAAACCATATAAAGTTGCATTTACCCTCGTTTAATACCACTGCATGCAGCTGGCACCAAATCTCGACCCTTCGGACCATTTCTTGTAAGTTCCTCAGAGCTTGCTGAGGGTCCCTTGATGCCATAAGAATTTTCGAGTCGTCAGCATAAGAAGCTGAGATTTCTCTTTGTGGAGCCGGAAAATCGTTAATAAAAATATTGAAGTGTATTAGGCCAATTGCTGACCCTTGACGGATAGATGCCTTAAGTGGGCGTCGAGTAGAGAGGGCGTTTTTGATACGGACCTGAAATGTCCTATCCCTGAGGTAGCTGTGAACCATATGTATAAAGTGGGAGGGAAACCTTCTAAGTATCCTAAGGGTAATGAGTGTTTAGTGCTAAACCTTATCGAAGGCCTTCTGTATATCTGAATCAAAACATGCTACATAGTCCTTGTAGATGAAAGACTCTTGTATGTATTCTACCAGGGACCAGGTATGTTACACAAGAATGTCCGCTACGAAAGACACGCTGTTCGTTTCGGATATAGCTATTATTTTCGAGATACAAAGGTAATCATTTTCTTCACAAATTGTAACAGAATACAAGGTGTCCCATAAGTTCGTCAATAGTTTAAAAATTTATAAAAATTGAAGAGTTTTTTAAAATATGAATGTCATTTGCGAAAAAGTAATCTTCCGTGAAATGGGATTTTTTTTTATATTTTAAATACAATAAAAAAAAAGTTAGTGTGGATTTTGTCGATAGAGGACGCTTGCATATAAGGAAATATAGAACCAATGCAATTAACGGAATAAATATGCAAATCACACAAAGTCCTATAACCTCTTCGCTCCAGAGGGGTACACATATTGGTACCTACATTTAAACGGTTTTTAATGGGTCTTACTTCTTGCTGAGACTGGACATATACATAAGTTTACCTGACTCAAATGGTCCTAGTAAATATATCGACCAAAACTAACTAACTAATTTCAGTTTTTTCCTCTTTTTATATAAAGTGAATTTTAACATACAATAAACACAAATCAATCGGGTTTTTTTTTTTTTTCAGAGGTTTCTTGTGGTTCAAGTTGCAAGAGGTTAACGTTCAGGGTGTTGTGTACAATGAACAGAGCCCATTTCTGAATTTTTCACTGGCGTTGGCATAAGGTTAATGTTGTGATGTTGGCTCTGAGAAGTGGTGGCAACCTCGGCACGTTTGGCGACAGCGCCGTTAAATAGGCGACGTCATGACGCCAAGGGAAAGGAGGGGATCTCACGAGAATATCGTACAACCTCCGGAATTTTCTCTTTACAGTGGTTCCCAACCTTTTTTAGGCCAGGATGAAGTACTATCGGTAAAGTTGTTTTACCTCAGTCACGAATCTGCGGCTGAAGCTTTACAAGCGTTTTGAACACAGATTGAACCAAGGTTCGGGCCAACTACGCGTTGGATTGCTTTCTCTTGGCTTCTATGAACCAGAAATGTGAACTAAAAAAAATTTTTTTTTTGTTCCAAACAATATTTCCATCGTGAGAATAATTTTTTTGCAAACCATATTCCAATACTTTAATTCCTTTAATTTTTACGAACTTTTAAACTAATTACGATTTTGTGGGAAACCCTGTGCCTGTATGTCCCCCCACACATTCTATATGGTCTTCTAATATTACTTCAGAACCAAGAGTAGGAATACTACAACTTCTTGACAGTACATAAACCTCGTAAATATACCTTTGAGGAATTTCTAACAAACTGGTATATATGCTGGAACGCGTAATGTTGTTAAGGCCATGCGTGTTTAGCGTTTTAGTGATGCTGTCGTCTATATTTTGAAGTAAAATGAGAGAGATGGATCATGTTCTATATACAGCACTGCTTGCTATATGCGGGGAGAGATTTTTGAATGGGAGACCAGTTCAATGTGTTAGGTCGAAACTACTGATATTTTGCGATTTTCTTAAATTCATTTGCAGGGAATTAATGATTTTATGGTATGCCTTGCACTGCAATGCAAAAGCATTCGCATACATTTATTTTAGAGAAATTGTTGATTTTGTGGAAAGAATTGGTGATATATCGGCTGGAATCACTTTCTGAATTTCGAGGTGCGAAAGCGCGTGAATTCTTCCCCAAAAATGTCGCTTCCAAGAATGAGGCAAGTCCATAATATAAAGTTTTTTCACTCATAAAAAACGATCCAGTGAATTACATGCATAGTGAAAGTCTGCAAATGCTTTTTAATTAACGGTGATCACGTACATACGGTCACCTCTCTTTTTTGGCCAAATAATCACGTTTTGTTTTGAACTCTTCGATAAGAACCCCACTTTTTTTTATGATCAATCGGGTGAATGTTTTGGTCTTGCTGTACTTGAATGAGACAAACTAAGGCACGCTGAATCCAAAAAGATCAAAATGACCGAGAAATGAATGCATTTCACAATCAACGTTTCAGGTGTAAATGCACGTCATAATGCACATTCAATGATAAACATGAAAAAAATCGATTTATAAGAAAATATTCGGAGCCGATATCAATTTTGAATATTCACGTAATACATTTTTCATGATGTACTGCAAAACAATATGAAGTGAGAGTGGAAGGAAACAAAAACGCATCAGAATTCTCGTTGAAACCCAAAATGAGAAACAACGATATTATTTCCTAGTCTCTCCGTATGTTTTCACGGAATAGTTCCGTTTGGGAAACAGGAAAAAGGGACATCCTGGAGTGAAAATATGTAAAGGAAAAAGGAAAAGAGTAAATCTTTCTTTGAATGTTCTTGCATTTCGTTTTTCTCTTTAAAAAGTGAGAAGGATAGAAGATATCTAGACTTGTCTTCAGTGATTGATAAAAGATGTGATAGCACTGCGGTAGTTCTTCAGTATTCCTACTGTAGTTTTTTTCTCTCATTCAATGTGTTTTTGAAAAGCTTTCTGTAAAAGGAGAAATTATAGAAAAGTACGGGGGTTGGACAAAATAATATGCACACCTGTGAAATGAGACGAAATCTTTATTAATAGGATGTTGGCCTTCCTTTTTCATTAATTACAGCGTCATTGATTGTATCCGTCGTGGGATGGACAAATACAAGTCGTGCACAACAGTCACAGGGATACGTAGCCACTCCTCCTGCAAAAAAGGCCACTAATTCAAAACGTGTCTTTGGAGGCGGAAACCTACTACCCTTATTATTTTGGCCTGCAAAATACCCCACAAAGGTTCAATTATATTAAGATAAAGGGACCGAGTGGGCCACACGGGGTGTTGCAATTCATCATCGTGTTCAGTCTGCGACAATTCCAGCAGTGTGAACGGGCGAATTATCTTCTTGGAACACAGGTCGAGAATCAGGGAACTAATATTGCACCATTAGATGAAGATGGTCGGCCAGAATACTGACATAAACCGCTGCATTAACCCGCCCATCCAGGACAACAAGTGGGCCGAGACCACGGTGAGGCATCGCGCCCCACAGCATCACTGATCCCCCTCCATGCTTAACAGTAGGAAGGAGACAGTCAACGCCATAGGCTTCTGCTGGCATTCTCCAAACGTAAACACGTCCGTTAGTCTGGAATAATGTGAACGACGATTCGTCTGGCCAGATGACATTCTACCATTGTTCTTATGTGCAATTGTTATGTTCGTGACACCATGTTCGTCGTTTCAAGGCATTGATTGCATGGTATCACCAATGATTTTGGAATAGTCGCTCTACCTTGTATGTTTGCTGCATGCAGTTCACGGCGGATAGTTTTTGTCGATACACCTTCCTGTAGATGTGTGTTCATCTCAGATGCTATCTGGGATGCTGTTATCTTGTGCTTTCTGGCCACACACAATCCACTTCAAAACCCTTCAGGGTCTATCAGCCATCTTCGACTTTCGGCCACTGTTATGCTTGGTAGATGATGTCTTTTCATGTTTGCTATAGGCTGTTATTACCATCGACACAATACTTCTCCTGACACCAACAAGGGTGGCCGTTTTCATTACTGTGGCACCAGCAAGTCGTGCTCCAACAATCATGCCTCTTTCGAAATATGTGAGATCAGCCATAACGAAGTTTCAACGCGCCAATATACATCGCATCCGAACGCTATCACTGCTACGACTAGACCACTTATCGCCCACTAAGTGCAACTCTTCCACGCTAGAGGGTGGGCGTATACGACAGGTTCCCTCGAGTGTTGTCTTTTTCAAAGGTGCGTACATTATTTTGTCCAACCCCTGTAATTCTTGTAGCAGATTTGCGGGACAAACCACAAAATTTAAAAGTAATCTTTTACCAAAACTCCCTCTCATTTGTGTTATGAATCTGCCTTTCTTCTGGGCAGTATGAAATGTTATAGACACTACTACTACTTAATCGTACATGCAGCTCTTGGAGATTCCTCTGCGGAATTACAAATGAATCGGAACATGCCGGAAAACGTGTTCTGCGAGTATGTACGACCCTACCGTATTCATGTTGTCTATGTTAAGCTTCCTCGGATAAGGTACTATCTGGTGGCAGTGTCGGCAATTGCGAGCTTTCGCCTGAATTAGACCGTCCGACCACGGTCCCGTTCAGCGCACACGAGCTGTAAGGAAAGATTGAGATAAAAGTCTAGTGGTCTAGGACAGTGGTTTTCAATCTGGGGCCATGTGACCCCCTTGCGGCCCTGGGATATTCTGGGCGGCGAGGGGGGGGTCACGGATGAAAATCAGATGAAAGGGGAGAAAAATTAGAGATTAGATTTGGAGTATCTTTACTTACAACGAAACTTTTGCTTCACTGGTTCATCAGTTCTGATAAACGATTATGACTATGCTTTATATGCATGGGCCCCACAAGGCTCCAGCCCTGGGGCCCGGGACGATTTTCACCATTTTTTTGCTTTTTCACGCTATAAAGTCATCATAAGGGGCCCGTGAAAGTGTGATCGGGGGGGGCCGCAAAAGATCCCAGCCTAGAGGCCCTGCTCTAGGATGTGGGGCCCATGTGTATATGAGTTACCGTTAAAGTATGAAATTCGTTATTCTATAGACTACCTTATCCTGTGGTGTTTGGTGAGCACATGATACAGTCGAATCCCGTTATAACAAACTCCACAAGAAATGTTTCATGAGTTAACTGGTCGAGTCAGTTGCAGCGTGAAACTCTCTCACTTGTATTATATACTTTAACTACTTATTTCATCGAATAACGATCTACACTCCGTTAAAAATGTTAAAAATAAGCACATTTACATTTAGCTTTCAGCAGGGGTGTGAGGGGCAAACGAACTTTTGAACCTTTCATCCCTACTGATGTAAATGTGTTACTTTTTACACGAAATAACATTTTGTGCGCTGTATAATTCAGTCAAAATTTTTAATTTACACCTTAACTGCCCCACCATTAGTTATTTTATAGAAGAACTAGTTATAATGTGGAATTATTTGTTCCATTATACACTTTAACTGACTTGATCAATTATCTCATGAAATAACTGAATTACGCACTCTAACGGTAACATGTGCGACTCGTAAACGTTCCTCTGGGAAATTTCTAAAGATTTTCGCATGCCGTGAAGGCCTGGTGTGTATGAGTGGTCATAACGTATTTATGTTGTCAGAATCATGCGTGTAACGTGTTGTAGTGGTGGTGGTGCCATCCGACTTCCATATTTTGACGTGGAAAATTAAATATGCCTGAATTTCCGTGTTGAACTTCTGTCTATGCTTACTACTTCTACTACTTACTTAATGGTACGAGTACCTCGTAGACATTCCTCTACGGGATTTCTAACGAAACGACACATGGCGGATGTGTGTTCTGAGCGTATGTGTGGATGGCTACATAGCGTATTTATGTTGTCGAGTTGCGATTGTTTTGTGTTCGTGCTGTCATCTGTCTCCCATTTTCTGAAGTAAAGATGGAAATGATTGAATTTGTATGAGTAATTACTGCTGAGAGTCCGCATGGGAATGTGCGCTGCCATCTATTTGTTTTACTTATAATTTATTTATTTATTTTTAATATTGGGAGTGAAAGTTGATGACGCCTGAATTTTCGTGTTTGTGCGAGTATCATGTTGAAGGGTCTACCTGCTCTCTCCGAGGGTTCGATAAGTTCTGCCCATTTTTCATACGAAAAGTGAAAGTTACATGTGCCTGAAGTTTTGCGTTTATGTAATAAGTATCGTGCTGATGGTCGTATAGCCCAAATACTTATGCTAAGATTAACCAGATTTTCACACACACCATAAGATAAGATCGGCAAATTTAAGCCGAACGCTGTCAATTCTCACCAAATTTCCTAATTTTTTGCCAAATGTTTACAATTAACGTAAAACATTTGCGTATTTAAGAAAAAATCACATCACACTTTCGTTTTACCTTGAACAAACCGAAAATTGGCCATCAGAATGTGACTATTTCTGGTTTTTGTTCGTATAAATGCAAGTCGTAAACATTCTTATGTGGAATTCATAATGAATCGGTGCATTCAGGAACGTGTTGTAACTATACGCAAATTCACCAGATTCCAATAGGATTAAATCAGTAAATTATAGCGAAATGCTGCCAATCTCACCAAATGTCCCAATTTTTTTTTGGCCAAATAATGATAATTTTTCACCAAATATATAGAAGCTCATCTCCATTACAATTTTCATTACATTACAATACCATCACATTTAAATAAATTCTTCAGAGAAAAAAATCAAAAACCGACAGGGTATCTGTGGGACCAATCCATCAAAATCACTCCAAGAACCGCACCCTCAAATCATCACGTTACTCCAGACCTATCCAAGTCACTCAGGTCTATAATATTGGCAGTTTTGAGCAGCAGAAGCGAATTATTGATCACTGCATGCTTGCTTCAGACCCCATAATATGAACTAAACCTAGAGTTAGGTCTTGTTATAACACCTAATCAAAAGATCGGGTTTTTTTTTTTTGTTTTCTTTCTCACCCATATACACTCTCTTGAAACCCCCCTGCGTCGAATACCAAAACCAACACGGAAATTCTAATTGATTATTTCGACCGTCAATTAAATTTCCCAACGCGCATTTACATACACATATATATATATGCATCTAAACATTACAAGCGCAGCAGGAAAGCAGGCGATTATTAATTTGCTTCTGCTGTTCAAAACTGTAGCTTTTCTTCGATCGTGGGCCTCGGAAAAGACATTGTTGTCGCGTTCCAAGGTAAGAGAGGGAGGATATAGCGAGAGATACATCGGAAATCCATACAAGAAAACAGCTTTTCCCCCTCTCAAGAAAACCTTGACTGGGTAAGGAGAGGGGGGGGGGGATGTGGGGGATGGGGGCAACTGAAACTTATATAACAAACAGCTGCTTTTCGTGAGTATGTAATCATAAAGCAAACACCGAGGAAGTGTTGACTCAGCTGGGGCAGATTCTTGCTCCAGAAAACTAAGACAATACCCCACCCCATTCCTGCTCCTCCCCCCCCCCCCTCCACGAGTCGCCTTCACCGATACCGTGCATTGCGCCCCCGCCCCCGAAGAATTCCAAAAGCTAAGGAAAAAGACAAAAACACAAACCCGATTATGAGATTGTCTTGTAAGACGTCCCAACCATCCCTCCTTCTCCGTTTCTGTGCTGCTTGAATGTTTCTACCTCCTTTAATACGCTATATATGCGTCTTAATTCATTAAGGTTATCGACAATGAGGGAGGTCGTTATTTGAACATGCACCATGTTTATTATGCGTGTAGGAATGACTAATAAAAATGCTTACGTGGAGCTGGATTGCGGGGTTGTTTTAGTTCTTACTTTTTGTATATTTTTGTGCGTTTCACCGGAAAATAGGATTCTCATAAGGATTTCTATCCGATAGAAGGGATTATTTGATGCAGCGATGTTCCCGGATGATATATCATTTGATCAGTTTTGTTGCACGACGGTCATTCTTTGGATACTTCTAAGTTACCAAGCGATCGGCCCGAGTTGTTGTCGATTCTTCCAAGTGCAAGTCAGATTTAAACCCGATTAACCATTAAAGTGTTCCTATCATCATTAGATAATAAACAGTTTTCGTAAAAAATGGTATATTATCCAAAAATATGTCGTTTGGAAAATAATTATGCAGGGCAGGAAGTATTGCCGCGTTTATCCGAAAATAAGACCCGGTCTTACATTAATTTCTGCTTCAAAAACTGCATTAGAGCTTATTTTCGGGCTAGGGCTCATATTAGGAGCAAGCATCCTGAAAAAACACAAGCTAAGGCTTATACAGTCAAACCTCGTTAGTGCGTCAACCGGTTAACACGTCGCTCCTCTTACAAGTCCCGATTGTCCTCAGGCAGGAATTGGCACAGCTATGGCTTACTCCGTTTAACGAGTCACTCCGCCTACTAAGTCATATTTTTGCTCTCCCAAGAATGACTCATTAACGAGGTTTGACTGTGTTTGGTAGAATAACAATGTTTTTGAAGACATTTTTGAATGATGGTTGTTACGCAAAAATCGACAAAAAGCTTCATAAAACATTTCTTTTGGGTGTCGTCGTATAAAATAAACAGGAGTTTTATTCATTCGTCGCTCCATTTGGTCCTCAGCGTCAAACTGTACCGGTTGCTTTTCGTGAGCTTTGTCTTATTTTCGGGAAAACACGGTTCTTTACTTATGGCCGGGATTACAGTATACTAGTTTGATAAAAGATGTTTCACAAAACATGAAAAGAAAAACAACCATTAGGGCTATTGGTTACATAAGCTCGAATGTAACCGATATGCTTAGTGGTCGTATTTTTCAAGTTTTATCAAAGAGCTTATACAAAACTTTTATAATGTAATCCCGGCCTATGATAACGGCATTCATTGGGCAGCCGGAATGTCATAGGTAGGGATTACACTATAAAAGTTTAAAAAAATTCTTTCATAAAGCTTGAAAAAACAACCAATAAGCCTATTCGATTATATTTGCTTGAATATAACCAATACGCTCATTGGTTGTATTTTTTTGTTTTATAAAAGAACTTTTCTAAAACTTTTATAGTGTAATACTGGCCATAAGTTGCTTTTTTTTACTTATCACCAAAAACACTGTGATTATTAATTTGCTTCATTTTCTTTCAAGTTTCAAATTTATCTGTGCACGTAGGCGTTCACCTTTGGTCCGAGGAGACTTGCTTGAGTGTTAACACAAAATTTAATTTTTGTTTACATTATAACTAGGCTGGTGCAATTAATCGATTAATCGGGTCTGTTAATCGATCAATTGTTAATCGCAGTTAAGAATTTTAGTTGAGTGAATCGACTCGACCAATTCGATTAAAATTTTTGTTAAAGTTTGTGAATTCACTCGATTTGTTCGAAAAAACTGATTCGATATGTCTTATAAATCATGTTTAATACAGAACATTTTGGATAAGTGACTAAATTAAAAAATATTTGAATCAATAATTTTGACCGAATTCGATTCATCGAAAACTGACGATTTGAAATTCAAATTGGAGTGTGATTGGATTTTTAGAAGACAAGACCAAAATTTATTGTCTCCACTATGAACAGAAGTTTTTCGTATTCTTGCCAAGGGGCCGTTCAAGTATTACGTCATCATCGATGGGGGGGATGGGGCGGAGGGGGTTTCCGATTTGCTGACTTTTGATGACGGGGGGGGGGGGTGTTTGATAATGCTTACGTCATCAACCACACTTTATGAGAATATGAGTTAGGATTCAGAGGGGCAGAGCTGATGACGAAATTTTGCTGACAGGGGGGGGGGGGTTCAAAAATGGCTAAAAATTTGCTTACGTAATACTTGAACGGCCCCAAGCATCAGCTCTTCTCTTCACAATTCGAGAGAAGTTTCTAGGAAAACAATCAACAACATAACCCAGTGTTTCCCAAAGTAGACAATACCGCCCCCTGGTGGGTGATGAAATGACCCGGGGTGGGGGGAGGCGATAGAAGCTACAGGTATAGCATAGGATCCTATGGGTTCACTTGAATAGAAGGGCGTTGAGAGAAAAAAAATTTTGAAGAAGGGGCCGATGGAACTCAAAGTTTGGGAAGCGTATTAAAAAAGTGCCGTCTTAATGCATGGGCCTATCCGGGCACGGCCTGCTGGCCTCAAGAGAAGAGGGGCCTCAGAAATATAAGAAGTGGTTGCATTTTTCGAGACTTTGCCAGGTAGGGCCTCAAAAAAATCTCTTGGCCCAGGGGGGGGGGCATGATGCTCTAAAGACGGCCCTGAGTATAACCGAAAGTAGTTTTAAATCTATGAATAATAACCGAAAATAACCGTTAAAAAGACGATAAGATCCAAGTGAAGAAATTTCACGTTTTGGCCATTATTATGTTCAGCGTATTAAATTGCTTGAATCGGGCAGCCTTAATTTCTTAACCTATTCCTATATGTATGTTTACCTCTACCGAATAGGTGTGGGAAATGAATAATACTTTTTTTTTGTAGCATCTAAAAAATAATATTGTATGGTCACAAAATGTATTCGATTAAAATTCGATTAATCGATTAAAAAAATTTGATTAACCACTTAAAAATTTTAATTGATTCCTAGCCCTAATTATAGCTTATTTCATATTGTGTGAGAAACATCATTAAACCTCATATGCCAATCAATCCCAGGCAATTTGCAGGTCGAAAGACAGCCTGCAAAGGCTAGGAACCGACGAAAATGTTCAATTCTGGTCCGCAGTCAAGCTATTTTCGCTTTACGGGCCTTTACATTCAGAATCCCTCAGGATGTCTGTTAATTATATTATGCGATTTACATCAAAATCATTTTAAAACTACACAAGCAGTAACTGTTAAAATTTCGGGGGGAAATTAATCAATTTAACTAATAGTATTAGTCACGAAATATTTACTAATTTCATGTTATATCGCTTTTTTTTTCCATGCGACTTATTAATCAAAAACTGGTCAACAATCGAAGAATTACAACACTTGTGTTTTTCATTCGATAGGTGGCAGCAGGTGGTTTCAGTTTATGATGGTTTTTCTCCCACGATATATTTTCTTGATGCATATTTTGGATAATGAAATTTTATTTTTAACACTATTATTGGTTATGGACAAAAGTGACTAAGAAAGGCGCCATTATTTTTCACGATGAATAAGTTTGCAACATATGGATGTTTAGTCTCATAATGACCGGTAATGCTTACGGATATATATAAGGAGTTCTTTTGCTGCGCAGAAAGAATAAAAGAAATCCCTATATTCCCGGCTTTCCCGAGACACTCTCCGGAGGCGTACAAATTTCGCCGTCCTTTCTTTTGTAGTTTTCTTAACTATTCATTACTACAAACTACTCGTCCTGGAGTCTTGCCTGCTTAGTTCCCTTCCTACACCGTAAATATGCCTCTGTGTCTATCATTCCTTCATTCTTTCCGTCGTTTAAATGCTTTCACACCGTATATTTCACCGCTTTTGTCCATCGCTCGAAAGGTCATTCTTTTAGCCACTCACATACAGTGCAGCACATTATTTTGTCATTCCACAGATATCGAAATCCCGTGCCCAAAGAAACAACAGGTCTGTGCAGGTGAAATTAAAGAGAATGTGCCCCCACTATCTGGAAAATGCAAAACCACTGGTGCATTTGGAAAAAACAAATTGTTTTCACCTCAACAGAATTTTTTTAAGCAGGCTGATATTTAGTACATTTTATATTTCATAGATGACACCAGGGGTTCCAGTGTGTACGTTCGTGCGTATGTGTGTATGCGAGAGTGAGTGAGGAACGACATTATTTACTATTTACGAACTCTATACGCGAGAGAAATCATTGAAATCATCAGCATTCCTGAACGCAAACATGAGGACACGTGCGCACGCATCTTTGGCTAAGTTCCTTACATATGTTTACAAAGATGGCGCCACTACATCAACGATGAACAACAACTATTTCCAACTAAAACAGAACCTCATCTCCGGTGCTTTTGAACAAAGGGGTATTAATAAATTTTCAAGCATTGAGTGCTATTTCACTCATTTCGTTTGTTTCTGAATTGAAGAGGGAAGATATTACCTTTTCTTTAATAAACTGCCTCAGAGCTATTTTAAAGCATAGGCTAGAGTTAGTTTAAAGCAGCTGTCCCAATCTGTACTTAAATAAACAAAAAGGTTGGGAAACTGGTGTAGAGCAATAACGCGATAATGGGAATCGGGAATCTCGGCAATCCGATGAGATCTTACACGACCTTGGAGAGGAATCAGAATGTCTTAGGTGATGCGTCTAACTCAGATTTGTATAACCACCGTCCAACTGCGATCCGCCAAGAAGTTCCATCCCGCCCGTGAAAGTCTTTTGTAACCGCGGTTCCACGGAACAGCGCCAGTCCGTGAGAATTTCCTGTCAGTCCGCGAGAAATTCCGACCAATGTAGCCTTTTTTATACATAATTTTAGATTAAATTCAATATTATACTGTCTCCACATCGGTTTATATTACTGTCTATACAAGTCACAAAGCTTCCAACACTCTCTGTCTTGAGTCTTTCTCTTCCAGGTCCTCCAAATCACCTCGACAATTGAATATTCCAATCTTGTTGGAGGTCAACCTTGCTTTCGTTAGCCATACCTAGGATACCAGCTGGTGACTCTGGATGCCTAGCTGTTGTCTTCGAAACTTTCTATGTGGCCTGCTCATCTACTCTGCTTTTACAACATCTTTCACATTGGTCTTGCTCGGATATCTGTGTTTCTGATGTGATCAAGTTTGCTAACATTGCGCATCCCATCCCCTATAGCATGTTGAGTTGACGTCAGGCTTTCCCTCTTCCTTTTCCGTTGGATTCCACATTTCAGCTCCATTACCTAAAATGATTATTGAAAACACTTTATCTGTTTTCTTCATTTCAATTTTGAATCTATCAGTGCGCTTTCAATTTTATTAAATGGAACCCATACTGCTCTTTTTTGTTCCGATTACGCCTAGTGCAACGTCATTATTCATTTGAATAGCTTGACCAAGATAAATATTCGATTCCGCTCTTTCTAGGGGTGAACTATTGAATTATATGGTATCATTTTGTTGCAGAATTCTTTTTTCTTCCATTTGGTTTTATCAGGATGTATTTCTAGTCCATTTGTTGGCTTTTATAATTGATTTGCAGCAGCATTGCTTCGAGTTCTCGAGGATTTTGAGATATTAGGACAATATTATCTGCAAAACGAAGCATCTGTGGATATTCTCTATCAATGGTTATGAAACCTCTTAGTTCGGTTGTGCGACCATGATTTGGTCGCTTCCTGCAAAAAACACTGTAGTGAGAGCCAAATGCAAACATTTTAATTTTTAAACATTTCCCCTAATTATCCTCCATCGTATATGTCATATTCAAGGTGAACTTTTCACTGAAACAATTTTTTTCTGCACATTTTATCCCAATATCCGATTCCCATTCCTTTCGGAAACTGTTCGTTTAACACTTCTTAAGATATATCCATCTCACTCGGCTTCTAGTTGTCTCAAAATGTAAATAAGCAGCACTTATTGATACAGAATACTTTTTCGGAGACTTTTAGATAATGACGGAAATTTTGTAGGATTTTCCCGTATCTGTATTCGAATCATTTGTTATCGAGCAATAATATATTTTAAATTGTTGTCAGACACGATTATTCTCATTAGAATCTAAACTATTTCAAATATTTCTAGAGAAATAACACGTAAGTGTGCGTGAGTGAATGCATATATACACATTTCTGCTTTCGAACGGATAAATGTACTCGTCGGCAACTTCTTCGAAGACTTATGATGCTCAGTGAACTATGTTTCGTAAACGGCTGTTAATCTCATACGAACTGTCCCTGGTGGAAGTGATTACGACTCTCTTTTCTCGTGTATAAACCGACATCTGTTTACGCATAAACCGTAATTAGAAACTTTTTCCACGGAAACACAGATAAATGAGCTTTCAGGGCCAGATTCGTACCTCCCCTTCCAGATGAAACAAAAGCCATTACCTGCCACGGAACATGAAAGTACCAGAAACATTTTTCGTCTGTAATTATTTTTGAGACGCGCGGTGTAATGAGCTCGTGCCCGGATTGTTTGAAGAACATTTCACGAGAGCGAGATTCATTTAATCCTATAACTTCAAATCCGAGAGGGAGAGTCAAAGTTTTACTTCGTACTTATTTTTATCAAGAAAGAGAGAATGAAAGACTTTCATAATCAGTTCACTTTTTGGAAATTACCTTGTAATTGAATTCTGTTGATGTTGAAGAAATCTGACCTTTAGTACTGTATTGCTTGTATATTGACCTTCACGAAAAGTTACTATATTGAAAATATAGGTATTATATATAATAGGTTAATAATTTTATTGTGCAAATATTAGATACAACTACAAATACAAAGAACACAACCGGCAAAAACCAAATCGCATCCAAATGAACTTTGTTGAAAGGCTCACCCAAGGAAACATTGTTGAAAGGTTCATTCAAAGAAACATTGTTGAAAAGGCTCATCCAAAGAAACATTGGTGAAAAGGCTCATCCAAAGAAACATTGGTGAAAGGTTCATCCAAAGAAAGATTGTTAAAAGGTTCATCCAAAGAAAGATTGTTAAAAGGTTCATCCAAAGAAAGATTGTTAAAAGGTTCATCCAAAGAAAGATTGTTAAAAGGTTCATCCAAAGAAAGATTGTTAAAAGGTTCATCCAAAGAAAGATTGTTAAAAGGTTCATCCAATGAAACATTGTTAAAAGGTTCATCCAAAGAAAGATTGTTAAAAGGTTCATCCAACGGAACATTGTTGAAAAGGTTCATCCAACGGAACATTGTTGAAAAGGTTCATCCAAAGAAACATCGTTGAAAAAGCTAATCCACATGAAAGCAGGTGCAGACATTCATAGAAATATTGTTGCAAGCGTTCATACACAGAAGAAATATTTGAAATAGTTCATTAAAACAAATATTCTTGGAAACGGTTTTCACCAAGAAGTAGTAGGAACATTCATCCGCGGAAAAATATTGTGAAAATACCTAGGTATACAACCACATAAGAATGCTCATTCGCAAAAAATCCGTGGTAAACATCCACTCGCAGAAAAATTGTTGGAATCACTCTTCCACAGAAACATTATTGTTCTAAACTTTTAGACATGCCGTGACATGTCTGCGCGTATGGGCACAAACTAGGCTCTCTTCTATGGGCTTGAAGAAAGAAACGCCGGATTAGCGAACGGCGGAATTATCGAGTGCCCACTGTACTGTGTGGATATCTTTCATTTCAGTAAGCAGAGGCAAATATCCCACTGATTGACAACTTTTTAACAGTGGACTATATAAAAATTTTAATTTTTCCATTTTCCCTTATAATAAATTTTAGGTTGGTTTACAGGGTGGTTGATTTAGAAGAATATGTTTTCTAACATAGTCAAAACCAGACCAGACCAGACCAGAATTTAACGTTTCCGTCGCTGCCCATCCTTTGCAAGCTGTCTGGCGACTTAACAGATCACCAGGGGTGGTATGTGAAGGAGAGAAAGACAAGTTTGTGCATGTGTGTAAGGTGTATAGTGTATGTATGTGTAGAGAATGAAAGAACCAGGAGAATATTGTTAACAAATCTTTGCGAAATGAATGCTCATCGAGATAAAATTAAATACTATAGAAAATAAAAAGCCCCCCTCAAGGGTTAAAACCTTTTCTGACGTTCTTCCTTCAAGACAATTATAAAGGTATTGAGTTGATTTAATTAACTGAAAATTCCACTAATATATTTCAATATACCTGCTGCGCAAACAAAGTCGGTCGAGCATTAGAAACACCAAAAAAATCCCTATAAAAATTATCGGGAAACATGAAAAGTTTGAAAGAAAGTATTACATGGCAATGATGAATGGTACAAAATGGTTATATCTTCAGGGGAAATAAAATAGAAAAAAAACAGTGTTCTTATCTACTGCAGGGGTTTTTGTTTTTTTTTTTGCCCTAAAGGGCCAACTGAGGGGGAAGGGCTCGTATGTATGTTGCCCGAAGAAAGGAAAAACCACGAAGAACCCTTAGCCTGAGAGATTTCCCAGTTTTCCTCAGAAGAGATAGCGTCGCTTACTCACACAAAACTTTTCTTAAGGCTTAAAGATAAGATAAGGTATAAATTCACTTTCCTTGTTCAAACTTATTTTTATTTCTCGTATGTGCATGTGTGTAAGTTGGTAAAGAGGGTACAAAAAAAAACTTTAATCCAATTGATGAGGTTCTATTAGATTAACACTGGATCACGTAACTTACGTGCTCGTTGATTTATATACATATATTGCATGTTGGGACGAAAACGAGGCAAGTAACAAAAAAAATAAATAAATATATATCTTAAAATTCTTAAGGGATTCTCTCCCGTAAACACAATTTATGTTTCTTGAGGAATTTTTTGGTTTTATTTATTTTTAATCAGTTTTACGAACTATAAATTATTTTGGGAAAAGGCTTCATTAATTGAATAAGAGCAACTATTGAATAATTTAATGCACTTTCAACTCGATTAGATTAGCTAAGCCTCGCTCTATCTGAATGTGTGGGTTCAATTATGTTATTTCCTCTTTGGGTTCCATTAGTCTGCATTCTAAGTATGCAATAATTTTTTTTCCGACGTCATAGTGAAACATTCTGATTTCCAACATTAACTGTGATGATTCATTGCCGAGGATCATGTTCTAAGTCTCGTTGTGACTCCCATTAGTGAAACTCCTGTATACTTTCTATAAAAGAAATGGTAAAAAAGAGACGTATCAGAATGAATTATCCGACTTCATTATTTCATGTCGTATTATATCGAGGAAAATACTCATTTTGATTCCTGATCCTCGTCGCAGATAACCACGATTCTATGAACAACATGATCATAGATGGGTTAATTTAATTTTTTCTTTGTCCTCTAAGGATTTAGATCATGTGAGATCTTGTGAGATGCGAGAGTCAAAGTTTTACTTCGTACATATTTTTAGCAAGAAAGTAATAATTATGTTATATATATATATATATATTTAATGACTTTATATTATATATTATATTTATGATTTTCACAATCAGTTCACTTGTTGGGAATTACCTTGTAATTGAATTCTCTTGATGTTGAAGACCTTCAGTACTGTATGGCTCGTATATTCACCTTCACGAGAAGTTAATATATTGTTCCGGATAATTTCCCAGAAGACTTCGGGATTGCAAAACAAGAAGCGGTTCGACGGACAAACACAGATTTATTTACATAACAACAATTTACACGTATTTACAGCCTAATCAGAGAGCTAACAACTTTCTCTCAACGTTTAAACACAACTCACTGTTCATCGAATCTCTCTATTCGAGTGTCTTTTAGCCTGCCATCTTGTGAGCGCCACGGTATTTATAACCCGGATAGAAACTTCGATAAATAGAACATTCCACAAAATTCTATTTTACAGTTTCCTAGTCGGCGACGCCACCGTACGGAGGGGTTGAACCAATGTCTGGAGGGGCGGGACTTTCTGGAATGTTCTCATCAATAGCATCTTCCTCCGATGGACAGAAACCGGCATCAACCGATTTCGATATTTCTAAGAGCCATCGAATATATCGCGCTATCTATCGCCTACAGATCGTAACAATATTGAAAATATAGATTATATAATAGGTTAATCACTTTATTGTGCAAACATTAGATACAGCTACAAATGCAAAGGCTACAGCAGGCAAAAACCAAAGCTCATCCAAATAAACATTGCTGAAAAGGCTCGTCCAAAGAAGCATTGTTGAAAAGGCTCATCCAAAGAAACATCGTTGAAAAGGGTCATCTAAAGAAACATTGTTGAAAATTCTCATCCATAACAATGTGAATAAAGTGAAAAGAATCGAGCAATTCTTGTCTTCATTGTCTACGCGTGAGGTGTAACCTTTGCTTCTGATCCTCAACATCCCTCAAGATCAAATCTAGGCTTCTTTAATCTGGAGACCGAGGTGGCCACAACAAGGTTCCGTCTCACCCAGGCTGGAGAATTTCTGATTCAGGTATTCTTGTGAAATTTTTCCCCAATATGAAGGAGTGCCGTCCTCCTGCTGCCAAAAGATGTTTGGTTGCGAATGGGAAATTTGTGGAATCGCAAAAAACATGAATCATGTCCAAATAAACCTCTTTTTATAAGTGGGCTCATAAAAACAGGAAGGTCCATAAAGTTTTACGTAACGGAAATCCTGATAAAGATTTATCATGCACATGCACTGTTTGTGTTACATTTTATGCGATTGTTGTGATGCAGCGTCATCTGTGCGTAAAAGTGTGAACTTTTTTTGACAAGAGAAATAAAAAAATCTACGTCATGATAAGTATTTCAATGCAGACTCAATTTTCTTTTTTCATGACAATTGATTAATATGTTTTTTTAATTTTAACATTTTTATGAGTTTTTTTACCCATCTCTAATTGAGTTATGCCAACCAAAATATATAAAAACTATATAAATTCATGAAATACTTAAAAGATTACATTGAATATTTCCTTCACTGCATTTGGTAAAATTGAATCTGACAAGCCTGAACAGCTTGTCTGGGCTCTCAGTAGACTTGTGATGGAGTCCCAGATAACCCAGCGGTTAGGTTAGTTAAAGGGTCACATACCTCTTAACATGGGAAAAAGTGAAACTATCATTGAAAATACTTTTTAACCATTGATTTAATAGAAAATGTTTTCACACGTTTTTGATTAAATATTCTATCTTATATATATATATATGCTGGTATAAAATTTTACATATCTCTAACACTTAATTTTTTAAAAATGTTCACAAAAATACATTAAAAACAGCTTGCGCGCTTAATAAAATGACGTGACATCAATGCAACCATTAAATATTGAAATTAAAATGAATGAAATGGTTCATTTTTTTTCATAAAATGAACTAAAAGATTTCAGATCCATTCTTGAATATTTTATTTATAAGAATTTTTCTTATTTTCAATTTCGGAAATTTTAAATTTAAAATACAATTTCAATCTTTCAGTTCATTTTTTTACGAAATAAACCGTTTTCTTCATTTTAATATTGTATCGTTACATTTTATAATGCGCGAAAGCTGTTTTTAATGTATTTTTTTGAAAAATTTCAAAATATTATGTATTAAAGATATGTAAAACTTTAAACCAGCATATATAGGATATCATATATAATCAAAAATATGTGGAATGACATTTCTAATAAATCAATGGTTAAATAGTATTTTTAATGATATTTTATCCTTTCCCCCACGTTAAGAGGCATGTGATCCCCTCAAATAAATAACGTAATTGAATTACTTCTGTGAATTACCACATTTTTTGAAAATTTTGTGAAAATTTTTTGTATCAGCATGTATCAGAAGCCACTAGGGGTACTGCTATTTTGGATTTAGTTCTTACTAGTTCTGAGGATCTAGTTGAACATGTTTCGGTGGGGGAAGAGTTTTCTTCCAGTGATCATCGTATCGTCAGATTTCACTGTAACTTTTCCTCGGGTAAGGTTGATAACAAAAGATTGGTTCCTTGTTTTCGGAGAACTAACTTTGATGTTTTGCGAAGAAGGTTAGCGGAAGTTTTCAAAGACCGGTTGGAATCAGTAGGGGTGGTAAGTCAATGGGAAGAATTTAGTACGAAGCTGTCCTCTGTTTTGCACGACGTCATACCCTTTGTTCGAAAAAAGCGTGTTTGTACATCACACCCTCTATGGTTCACGGATAGCGTGCGGAACCTTTATCTTGAAAAGAAAAGAGCATTCAGAGAGTATAAAAGTGGACGAGGTGACCTATCATTGTTTACTGATAAAAGAAGACTGTTGAAGAAAGCGATAAGGGATAGTAAAAAGCAAGTTGAATCTAGGTTGGCAGATAACATTGGCTCTGACCCAAAATCATTTTTTCGATACGTCAATAATGGATGTAAGGGGACAGTTGGCCCCCTCTCGATAGGAGGCTCAAAAGTAGAGAGCAATGTAGGCATGTGTAGTGCTTTCAATGACTTTTTCGCGTCGGTTTTTAATGGAGATAATGATATTCGATATACGGGTGTTGCATGGGGTAATAAAACGCTCAACGATATTCAAGTGGAAGACGTGGAGGTCCTAAATCTTCTAAGAAATGTATGTGCAAGCAAAGCACCAGGACCAGATGATATCTATCCCAGGGTTCTCAGGGAAGGTGCTAATGAATTGTTGGGGCCAGTCGCACAGATATACAGGAGTAGTCTTGCTGAGGGTATCGTCCCGAGAGATTGGAAACTGGCTAACGTTGTTCCGATATTTAAGAAGGGTAGTAGAGAAGTGGTGTCTAATTATCGTCCAGTGAGTTTGACGAGCTCCCTCTCGAAAATTTTGGAAATTATCATCAAAAGGCAGTTTGTGAAGTGGATAGACGAGAATAATGTATTGTCGGATAATCAGCATGGGTTCAGGAAGGGGAAGTCATGTGTAACTAACCTCCTTTGCTTCTATGATTACGTGACTAAGGCTTTGGGTAAGAGCAAAAATGTCGACGTTGTTTACCTTGATTTCCAGAAGGCATTCGATCGGGTCCAACATGGCAAACTCTTGAAGCGTTTACACGAGATTGGAATAGGGGGCAACTTGCTGAATTGGATAGAATCGTCGTTAAGAGATAGGTCGCAACGAGTTATGGTGAACGGGGAATTCTCTGGTTGGACAGACGTCACAAGTGGAGTTCCTCAGGGAAGTGTCCTTGGCCCCATACTTTTTTCACTTTTTATCGATAAACTCGATCAGGGTATCGATGGAATTACTAGCAAATTCGCAGATGATGTGAAGCTAATGGGGGTAATCGGGAATGAAAGCGATAGGGAGTTGCTCCAGACCAACTTAAACAAGATTGCAGCATGGGCAAATGAATGGAGCATGACGTTTAGCGTAGATAAGTGCATGGTCGCTCATTTTGGTTCGAACAACCAACGGTTCTCTTACGAGTTGAATGGTGTCACTATCCCGGATGCAACTAGAGTCACCGATTTGGGAATTCTCATTGACGAGCGACTTAAGTTTTCTGAACATTGTTCAGCGGTTGTCAAAAAATCGAATAGAATGCTTGGTCTCATTTTCAAAAAGGTCTCTTCGCGTTCTCCTAAAGTCATTCTTCCTCTTTTTCGAGGCTTAGTTCGTCCTGGACTGGAGTATGCTGTAAGGTTTTGGAGACCATACCTACAGAGGGACATAGACTTGGTTGAAGGGGTGCAGAGAAGAGCTACGCGTGTCCTTATTGGCACACAGGGCTTGAGTTATGAAGAAAGACTTCATTTTTTGAATATGTTTACATTGGATGAACGCAGGTGTCGAGGAGATATGATCGAAGTGTTCAAAATTTTCAATGGGATGGATAGGATGGACCATGAACTTTTAGTACACCGCCAATCGACTGCTTTTACAAGGGGACACCAGTATCGATTGGTGAGGGACAATGCAAGGTTATGGTGTCGCAGGGAATTTTTCTCCAATAGGGTTGTTAATAAATGGAATAGCTTACCCCCGGAGGTAGTAAATTGTAACACAATTGACACGTTTAAAAAGAAATACGATAAACATGTTGGGGTAAATCGAGAAGCTATCCATTCTTAGAATAAGACAACCATAAGTAATCTTTATGGGCATCGTATAATATTTTATCATGTGTATATATTGTTTGTAATTTGTGTTAATTGCATTTTTAATTGGGTTGCTGTATTTTTGAAACATATGACAACCATATTTTTATGGGCATCTTTTTATCAGCCACCTCGTTGGGCATTTTGCCTGTTGTGGCGTTGTATTTGTATTTGTATTTGTATTTGTATTTTATTATATTTTGAATTATTTTTCATTGGGTTCGCAAACGTTAGCTAACACAAATAGCGCTGAGGAGTGTGTGAAATAACTTAAAATATAGACAATTTTGTTAATAAATGAATTGTTAGCTGCTTTAATAATATTTTTTTTCCATAAAAACACTTCTGATTAATAAATCAAAGAACATGTGTCGTAATGATCATACAATATAAACTAAAATGTTAATATCAATAACGTATTTTAAAGTTTCACTGACTGGACGTTTCCTTAAAATTTAAGCTGCTAGGCCTGAAACAGTCCGTCAGGTTCCAGACGTGTACTTGCAGAGGAAATTTAATATTTGGTCAAGTCAGGTTAATGAAATAAATCAATCATTCCCTTGATTTATTTCTGTTTCTGAATTAATTTTTTCATCACATTCCCCACACGTTCATTTACACCAGTGATTCCCAACGTGGGCGTTAACGCCCCCTTGGGGGCGATGGAAAGTTCCAGGGGGGCGCTAGTAGTTACGGGTATAACATAGGATCCTATGGGTTAGATTGCGTTGGGGGGCGATGGGAGAAAACAATTTCTGAAGAAGGGAGAGATGGGACAAAGAAAGGTTGGGAAACTATGATTTACACAGATAGTGCTAAGAAGTGTGCGAAATACAATAAATAATACATAATTTTTTTGTTAACAATGACTTCTTAGCATTATTAGATGTAAATACTATCCCTCCCCTCTCATAAAAACAATTCCAATTAATAAATCCATACGTCATAATAGACAAACGAAACAGTAAAGGATAAAAATGACTTCAATTTTTTTCCCCCTCATGAAAAATATTATGTAAAATTAGCATTAGTCGTCTAACACGTGCATGAAACAGCTAATTGAGTTGAGGTAGTTAATTAGTAATACTGATTAGCAAATGTTTTTACTTCAACCCCTCCCTCACTCTCATCTCATGAATTTTTTAATGAGAACGCAAAAAAATACATACAAAAATTGCAATACTAAGCATTCCTCACGTCGTCCCGAACTGATTGAGTAACGCTATGAATAATAATTAAGCTTCTTCACATCATCGTTAGTAAACTTATTTAGAAATATTTCTCAGAGATTTTTCAGATAGAGGGAAATAAAAGAGGAAAAAACTAATTTATATTATTTGAAAAAATATATATATTTAGTTGAGAGATAAGTAAACATTTTTTTTCCCCTCCCGCTTATCCCTCTTGCTTAGTAACCTAATCAAATAACGATAACGAACACATGGCAGTAATAGTGGAGGGAATAATTTGTATTCACGTTGGGTTTTATGCAAATGCAATTTTTTTTTTCCATTGTGAATCTTGCTGCATTAGCGGAATTACTCTAACGAACTAATTGAATGAGAGTAGAGAGAGTGTTGTTTTTCCCGTAAGATATTACATGTAATAACTCTCGATGTAGGGGGCGTTACATAAAGTGAAACAAAAATATAAAAAAATGGAATCTACATCTTCAGTGAGGTTCCAGGTAAAGAAGTATAATAATTGTAAATTATAACCCAGGTATTTGTGTATCTTTACATTGTTTCACTTATTAGAAATTCGGTTCGTGCATGATGAGGTAAGCTAAATTATCTAAAGGTTATAGCGTCATTATAATTAATGTACAGTGAGCGTGTTGATGTGTCTTTGTCTTTTTATTACCAAGGAGAGAAGTGAATGTTTTTTTTTTGACCTAATGTTCCTCGACTTTTTTAAAACTGCGACCGGTGAAAATGGTTTAAAAACATGGTGTAACAGTGGAAATAAAATAATTTTGGAAAATCAATAAATAGGAGAAAATTATTTGCGGACTGGCAAAATATGTAAATAGGATTAATAATTTGGGGGCGGGTAAAAATACATAAATAGGATGAAGAATTCGTAAATAATATAAATTGGTAGGAGAAATATTAAACAAGTGGATGAAAAACGAATAGAAAAATAATTGTTAAAATCGAAACATTTACTCCTGTTTTTCTTTTTCTTTGAGCATTAAAATTTTTCAACAGACACTTCATTCTTCTGTCATATAAAGATCATATTCAGTGTAGGATTATCGTTTTATCTTTAGTTAAGCTGATAAGTTTGGCTATTTCAATTGCTCTGTGTTCTCTGTTCGAAATTTTTATGTTTTGCAGGAGATAATTTTTTGGATCGCATCGAAAAAAATTACTGTACAATATTCTTTTAAAGTCCTTTTTCATCTGAAGTCCGACTGAATTTCTCCATGTTGTGCCACATCGGAAGGTGCAGCGAAGGATAAGGGAAAAATATCATTCAACATCACTTTATTAACAAATCATGCTTGCCCACACCAAAATTCGGAAAATCAGTTACATTTGTTTTAAAGGTCAGCGGCCAAAACAATAAACTTGATTGATTTGATTGATTGAAATCAGTTATATTCACCGTAATCACTAAAACTTTAAATTATGCAGGCTGGGTGGAAAGCCCACGACGCGTTTTGAAAATTGATAAAAAAAAATCTACGAACCGACTGGACGTTGTGAGGTTCACACTAAAATACTAATAAGGATAAAGACGTTATTACACTGTAAAAGTTTGATAAAATCCCTTTTATAAAACTTGAAAAATTCAACCAATAAGCTTATTAGCTTATTGGTTGAATTAGCATTTGCTTGAATGTAACCAATTAGCTATACTGGTTGCTTTTTCCAGAATTATGAAAGGTCTTTTATCAAACTTGTATAGTGTAATACCATCCTAAAGAGTTATTTGCCTTTTTTCTTATAAATTGAAGAAATTGCTAAAGATTTCATTCACAGATGACGCTGCATCACAGAAAACTCGATATAATACATAAAATTGGTCACCGTTCGTGGTTAATGTTTATTACGCTTTGCATTACATAAGAGTACCGCATTTGAGCATGAACACGTTTTACAGATCGGGCCACACCAAGAATATAATCACTTTCGATCCTTTTATCTGCAAACATCGATTATGGAAGTCTCGATCACTTCAGTGATTCTTGTCATCGTTTCGTTCATGTTGGTTACCTGTTAGACGTAACCTCTTGCTTTTGACGTATCAGCTCAACATGAAATCAAGCTGTGTCGAATCTGGGGACCGAGGTGCCCGCAACAGCGTTCCATTTCGTTCAATCTTCGGCAAGGGAATTCCTGATTGAATTGATCTCGTGCAATTTTTTCCCAATGTGGAGGAGTGCCATCTTACTGCCAAAAGATGTTTGGTGTCAAATGGGAAATTTGTGAAATGGCAAAAATCATGTCCAAATAAATCAATGTTACAGCAGCGCTCAGCAAAACAGGAAGGCAAAAAAAGTTTTACGCAACGCAAATTGTGAGATTAATAATGAACATGCGATGTGAGCGCTATCTGTGCGTGAAACTTTGAACTACATTATTTTATAATAAAAAACAAAACCCTCTGCATCATGATAAGCACTTGAGTTCAATCTGCATTTCTCACATTGGATGATTGATTTTTTTTTAAATCAAATTTTAGAATATGTTACAAATTTTTTCACCCGACCTGTGCAGTAAAACCAACCACATTGTACAGAAATTATATAA
This sequence comes from Pholcus phalangioides, assembly GCF_987345545.1. Taxonomy (NCBI): domain Eukaryota; kingdom Metazoa; phylum Arthropoda; class Arachnida; order Araneae; family Pholcidae; genus Pholcus; species Pholcus phalangioides. The sequence goes on from NW_028301611.1 coordinate 1,997,630, forward strand.
ATTTATGAATATTACTGCATTTTAAACTTTCACTATGACTCGATTTCACTGCTAACTAAAATTTAAACAACCAGGCTTGAAACAGCTTGTCAGATCGCAGGAGGAAATTTAATGCGTTGTATATAAGTAACTTTAATTAAATAAATTAATTAACTGATTCATTTCTGTTTTGGAATTATTTTTGATCAGATAACCGCACGTTAATTAACACAGACAGTGCTAACAAGTATGCGGAATACAATTAAGTTATAGACTCATATATGAGTTATTAGATGTCAATACTATTTTTTCCATAAAAAACATCTAATTAATAAATCTAAACAAGCGTCATGGTAGTCAAACAAAATAGTGAGAGATAAAAATGACTTCAGTTTTTTCCCCTTATGAAAAATATTATGTAAAATTAGCATTAGCGTCTAACACATGCATGAGACAGCTAACTGAGTTGAGGTAGTTAATTAGTAATACTGATTAGCAAATGTTTTTATTTCACCCCCTCCCTCGCTCTCATCTCATGAATTTTTTAATGAGAAAAGGAAAAAAAATACATACATACATACAAAAATTGCAATACTAAGTATTCCCCACATCGTCCCGAACTGATTGAGTAACGCTATGAATAATAATTAAGCTTCTTCACATCGTCGTTAGTAAACTTATTTAGAAATATTTCTCAGAGATTTTTCAGATAGAGGGAAATAAAAGAGGAAAAAAATAATTTATATTATTTGAAAAAATATATATATTTAGTTGAGAGATAAGTAAACATTTTTTTTCCCCTCCCGCTTATCCCTCTTGCTTAGTAACCTAATCAAATAACGATAACGAACACATGGCAGTAATAGTGGAGGGAATAATTTGTATTCACGTTGGGTTTTATGCAAATGCAATTTTTTTTTTCCATTGTGAATCTTGCTGCATTATCGGAATTACTCTAACGAACTAATTGAATGAGAGTAGAGAGAGTGTTGTTTTTCCCCGTAAGATATTCCATGTAATAACTCTCGATGTAGGGGGCGTTACATGAAGTGAAACAAAAATATACAGAAAGCGTATCTGTATCTCGAGAGAGACTGTAGTTCCACATTCGTATAAAGTTATGATGCCGCATTATAACTCTAGTATTTATGTTATGCGATTTAAATTATTTTAGTTATTTGAAATTCAGTACTTAGATGACCTTTTTTTATGATGAGCTTAGCTAAATTATCTTAAAGTTAATGAGTTATATTCCCTGTATGTGTTGGTATCTTAAAGTTAACGAGTCATCAGATTTAATATTCTCTGTATGTGTTGATGTGTCTCTCCGTCGCTTTATTACCAAGGAGAGAAATAATGTTTTCAATCCAATGTTCTTCAATTTTTTCACAATTGCGAAACGGTAAAAATAGTTGAAATTTCCTCGGATCGACGGAAATGAGAGAAATAGTTTGCGGAGACAGTGACTGAACGGGAAAGATAATTTGCGGACCGGAGAAAATATATGAATATGAAAAAATAATGGGCTGGTCCGCAAAAGATAGGCATAAATAGAAAAAATAACTTGCGGGCAATAAATATAGGAGAAATAATTTGCAGACTAGTGAAAATGCGTAAATTTGAGAAGTAGTTTGAGGAACAAGTAAAATATATAAGTAAGAGGAACTATTTTTGGAGAGTGAACGGATAAATAGTCAGAAGTAATTTTAGGGAGAACCAATACGGGAAATAATTCGCAAATCTGTGATGAGTCAGTAATATAGACACCAATACATGGAATATATTTTATTTATGAAATATGAAGTTATGTACGTAGTTGCTACTTGGTAATTTGGCGAAAAGTTTTGCGGACCGGCGGGAAATCTCCATGTACCATAACCGGTCCCTGGACTAGTGGTTGGAGAACACTAATTCATTCGTTATAACTTATATGGCTGGTTTTTTTCTAAGAGAGTAATAGCTATTAATTTTTGTTGATGGTTTTAATCAATAGTAACAGTTTGTGAAAAGTATTATTTTAAATACAACAGAGAGAGAGAGAGAGAGAGAGAGTTTCTTATAGGGCCATTTTGATGAGAAAATTAGCTCAATATTCTATTAAGTTGGTGAAAATCATATTTTTTCCTTTGAATATTTTGAAAAGTTTGATTGAACCGTTTTTACAGTGAATTCGCGTTATGGTTCGTTTTATTAACAAAATTGGATGGCTTTATACATATTTTTTTTCAAATTAAAATATGCAGTTTCACCTATCAAATGTTACCCTCATTAAATCATATGTTTGAGACTCTCTATATCTCACCAACTCTGACCATATCACTATATTGGAATTTACTGCCATTAATGAGTTAGGTTGGGAACGAAGGCACCACCTATCGGTGGTCGCCTCAAGTGACCAAGTGAGTAATAAGTGAGTGAATACATAAGTCAGGGGCGTAGCCAGAAATTTCGTTCGGGGGGGGACCACTTTCATTTCGGGGGGGGGACCAAAGTGACAGAACAATGGATTTGGCCATCTTTTTCCCTTTTTTCGGTCATTTTCTCACATTTCGGGGGGGGGGACCAGACACCCAAGTCCCCCCCCCTGGCTACGCCCTTGACATAAGTGACCAAATGAGTGAATACATAAGTGACCAAGTGAGTGAATACATAAGTGGCCAAGTGAGTGAATACATAAGTGACCAAGTGAGTGAATACATAAGTGACCAAGTGAGTGAATACATAAGTGACCAAGTGAGTGAGGGACGAAGTGAATTCATAAGTGACCAAGTGAGTGACGAAGTGAGTGGATGAAGAACCTCATAAGTGACCAAGTGAGTGATTGAGCGCTCGAGTCAAGAAAATTTAAAGTATTTCCTATTACACCCAATTAAATTCATCTGCTTAGCTCTCTCAAGTTTTCGAATCGGCATAGATATGATAAAGAGGATATCAGCTGAGAGCCTACATTCAGCGAGGACCCTCGTTCCACCATTCAAGATTACAAAGCAATAAACTTAAACACAACAAGCTCATACGTCATAAAACACTAGAAGTTTTCCACGTTGATATTCCGTGAAGGGATTACGTAAGCAAAAAGAAAACGTGTGTGCAATATCAATTCCACGAAAGTATTTCTCTTTCCAAGATAGCTTCTTCCTTACGTCAAAATACCGTGTTCTGTACTTTTTTTCGGGGTTTTTCTCCCATTTTTTCCCCCAATAGTTTCCAACATATAAACGTATAAGTGAAAAAATGTCTATCTTTTATTTTATTATTATATATGTTATTTTATTTTTTCCCTTACTTTCTTCCATCATCCTTTGAAATTGTTACAGAATGTTGCGAGTGAAACAAAAACCAAAAAGAAGTGAAATATTTTCTTGCGGAGTTTGTACTCTTTGGCGAAAAAAAAGGGGTGAAAATCGAAAAAGCGCAATCGGAAACATCCTGTTTATATTCGGAAGAGAAATGTATATTTTACGTGATCTGCTTATTATAAGAGAAATGACCGCCTGTGTGTTTATATCTAGCTCTCTTGTGTGAAGTAATTTCAATACACATATATATTTTTCCTATTTTCTTCCACTTCAAGTAAACGCAAGGGCGAAGTAGAAAAGCATCGTGTGTTATTTCGCCTATCTATTCTAAGTTAATATACAGGGTCTTTGTAATTAAAGTTTCGCTCTGAAATGGCGATAAAAGAAAAACTAAACTTGGTAATGGTTTACAGGAGGTCATGGGATTCAGTTTCCGCAGGAAAAAAGTTCAAAAACTCGCCACCAGTAGGGAATGGCGCTGTATGCAATATTGTTAAACGAAATTAGACACGAAGGCATCGGTTACAAAAGGTTTCTAATCGTTTCTAAAACGAAACTGTTTGCGGGGTAAGGCAAAATCGCAATGGCTACATGGTTTACGGATGACCGACACTCTTCCTCATTTCTTGGCCACTCCGGTCACCACACCTCAACCCCAGTGACTTCTGGCTATGGGGTTACCTCAAAGGCCACTGTTTATGGTGATAACATAAACAATTTGGCGGAATTTGCGATGCACCGACATGTCCGTAACATTCCTCCTGATATGCTAAGAGCTGCTGTTAAGAACGCAGTAATGCGATTTTACTTGCTTTGTGAAAATGGTGGACGCCACATTGAACGTGATTTGTAACACGTTTTAGAAACGATTAGAAACATTTTAAACCGATGTCTTCATGTCCTATTTGGTTTAATATTATCCCATAAAGCGCCATTCTCCGCTAGTAGTGAGTTTTTGAACTTTTTTTTCGCGGAAAATCGAATCCCATGACCTCCTGTAAACTATTACCGAGTTTGATAACATTTTGTCTAGTTTTCCCTTCATGGTCATTTCAAAGTGGAACTTTAATTATAAAGACCCTATTTATTAATTATTATTGAATATCAATAGTGGTTGTTATAAATTATTACATATTCCAATGTAAGGATGAGCACTCAGCAGTTTTCATGTACATATTTTAAAGTGTTTCCATAATTATCAACCCTTTATTTGGCAATGTTGCTCTAAAAAGCAACATGGGTTTCATATATTTTTCAAGTAAACGCATTTTATATTTTGAGCTCGTTTCGGCATTTATGCTTCTAAGCCACTCCTAAACATTCGATTTTAACTTGAGCTGTTCATGAAGTTTCAATTAGTTACCAGCAGAATGACTCAAAGTAACACGTCTCCTATTTCTCGACAAGACAAGGAGAACGATTTCTGACCCTTGCATTTTGTAAGGAAATAATACTATGTGTGAAGAAAACATATTGTGTGCTGTGCATCCTACAACAATGATAGAAAATAAAGTTGACGAACAATAAATTGCATTTTTATACTATTCATATAGATGTAAATCATATAAATACAGAGTGTCAGTATTTTTCACACCGTGTAACATCCCATATTTTTTAAATACAGTCGAATTCCTGTATAACGAAAGTCCTCCTCCAAGAGACCAGAGAAATCACTTCGTTATAACGAAATTTCGTTACAAGGGAATTCCAGGTTTTATCATTGTTCCTATGTGAACTTCTCTGGGAGATAAGAAGTGTTCGCTAAAACGAGATTTTCGCTATAATGGTATTCGTTAAAAACGGGATTCGACTGTACTGCTGTTATAAACGGTTTGGAGGCATTCTGTTCGTTACTTGCGTATCTTTTCTTTGACTTGTGTACGTCAGGGCCACCTACCGGCAGTTTTTTCTAGTTTTTTTTTTCCTGTCTTAAAAAAAATTTCCCATGACCTAGCAATGCTAACCCTGCAAACTGTTTCTTATTTCAGTTATTTTTCCGGTTTTTATTCAGTTTTAAAGTTTCTACGGACTTTTTTGCCCACCCTGTATAAATACTGAATTAACAAATCCGAAAAATATTAAAAATTATTTATGTATTTAATCCCGCTGTGAATAATGCCGACAATATTAGCCTTCATTGCGCTTCATTATAGTTCATTTTAATGCTCGAATATGTATATGACTTCAAAAATGCAACATATTTCCCATATGTATTACATAAAAATAGTTTATCTCTTATTTATTAATTAGAGAAACGTTCTGAGAAATCAAAATATTTCTTCAAAACAAATACAAAAATGTCTCAACAGCGGAAAAAAATAATTATTTCAGAGATATTTTATCTCAGCAATTCATAGAAACTGAATATTACGTATGAATATCATTCGAATATTTTCCACATTGCATTTTGAATTTAGTTCTTATACTTCAGAATTTTTCCCAGCGTTTCCTTTTTTACTCCAAAATTTTTCCCTCAAATGCAAAAATATGTTATAAGAGCATTTTAAACACGAATATATGTTCAGAACAATGAATTCACGTAACTAATGATCATTAATTTTGATATCGAGTGCACGCATCATCAGGGAAATCAACAGCCTCTTTAGAAAAAAAATGAATTTTTATAACAGTAATCATACTTTTACATTTTTTTAAGCCTAATTATTTCCGCTTCGCTCTGTTTTGCTTGTGTTTTTTTTTTTCATTTTACTGTAGTCACAATGCACTATAATTTTTCTAATTAAAAATTTCTTAAGAGTCACCACTGACTTGGTTTTTCTTTCTCACGAAATAAAAGTAATTAGAATTTTCAAGTCATTAAAAATGATCAGAATTCATTCTGGTTTTTCTCTAATACGTATGTTTTCTCTCTCGTAGATTCGACACATTTTATTGATGTTTATTTCACGTATTTACTTATTATTATAGTTATTTTCTTATTAAATATTTTCAGATCAGAAGATATTTTGAGTTGTTATTCATAATGGGCAGGTTTCAGTCGTCCAACTTGCGTCCTGCAGTTCGTGCGCGCACTACGTGGTTTTCATCAATAAATGTTTCTTTTTCCAATGAAAACGTTCCTAATTTCTATTGAATTCTTCTTTTGATTACTCACAATAATGATTGCTATTGTAGTTTTATTTACGGAGCTGAATGGCAGTGTGATAAGTATGGAGTGTTTTCGGAAAACCAAACAGAAAAATTTTGCCAAATATCACAACCAATTCACACCAAATGTTGCCAAGTATCATGAAATATTCCTAATTCCCTACCAATAACGTCAAGCACCAGAACCAATTTGCACAAAATCTCACCAAGCAACAGAACCAATTTGCACAAAATATCACCAAGCAACAGAACTAATTTGCACAAAATATCTCCAAGAGCGAAACCAGTTCGAATCAAATATCGTTTTACATCACTAATTCTAGTCGAAATGCTTTTTCTCACCAAATATTCCCGATTGCATACTAATACTAAACCTCTTAAACATTCCTCTGGGGAGTTTCTAACGCATTGTTTCATGCCGGAAAGTATTGTACGTGTTTGTGTGAGTCTGTAATGTATGTATCATGTCAGAGTTGTACGTGTGTCGGATTCGAGAAATACATAGAACATTTTTCCATATGGGAACCGAAAGGTGACTCAATTATCGTGTTTATGTGAGTATCATGTTGATACTTACCTAGTTTGCTTCTCTCTGTAGGCTTTTTAAATGGGAGAACAACTCTAAAACGGTGAAAATCAACTTGAGCCTACCAGCATTGTGCCGCCTTCGGAGGTTTCACCAAATAGGTATACTACCGCTATTAACCCGAAGATGGACCTCATAAAAATTACTCTGACGGAATTTATAATGAATTGGGGCATGGCGATTTATGTGTTGTGCACCTAACATGTAGATGATTGTTGAGGAATGGGCGTTACGTTTATAGAAGTCTGTAATCTGTCGTCTGAGAGCATTTTCCTATCAGCAATTCAATGTTTTTTTCTTTGCCCTCTTCTTTGCCCTCTTCTTTGCCTGCCTTTATTCTTATCTTCGGCGAAAGGCCATTGAAGTCCTCTATATCAAACTACAATCTCGACGTTCGATATAACGACCTTCTTCGTCCCGTCGAAAACGGACGGAATATTGGGAGGGTCATTATATTGTGAAAGTAAAACGATATGATAGCCGTTCTATGAAAACATTTGGGACTTATCCTACCGGTCGTTGTAATGGAATGGTTACTATAACATGGGGGTCATTTTAATGAGTGTGGATTGTATTTTTTGTTTTCCGAGATTTTTCACTACAGCCACAACAAATTGTCCGTATTATGACACCTAGATGAATTTCGAAAAAGAAACCCCATGTGATCACTTATAACCAATAGGCATCCCCGAAAAGAAAATATCTTTTGCTGTGGTTCTTGATATATATATCGTCACTGTGGTGTGTTTTTCATGTGGTAGCATGGGCGTACCCAGCGAGGGGCAGAGGAGGGGGGGGGGGATAACTGCCTTCCCCTAGGAGAGAAATTAAAGTGTAGTAATTGACACGTAGCACAGACATATCAATTTAGTATCGGTGAGTTGCCCTTCCCCAATCCCCCCAGTTCAGATCCTGGGTACGCCCTTGTGTGGTAGGATCAGTCGGGAATTGTCCATTAAAGTTCTCCTGCTTTAAGAATTAATTATAAAAATGTAGAAAATAATAAAGTGGCCTTGGACAGAGGTGGGTAAGTGGTAATGTGTTTTGACTGGTAATTGGCTTTTTGGCTTGGTAATTGGCTTTTTGGCTTGGTAATTGGCTTTTTGGCTTGGTAATTGGCTTTTTGGCTTGGTAATTGGCTTTTTGGCTTGGTATGGAAATTAATTTTTTTTAGTCGTCTTTATTTAAGTTGTCTATTCAATTAATTGACTTTGAGTAGGATTATTAAAATTGTATCGAATTTTTAGAGTATTGGATTAAAATTTCACACATTGCGGTAAACAACGGTGTAGATGCTGTTTTCAATGCGTATTGTTTATTCATTTTATTGGGTGAGAGAGAAATTTATTGTTTGGAAAAGGGATACGGGGAAAAAAAGAAGTAAATAGAAGATTATTCCCGGTGATCCCACCAGACAGACAGCATAACCTTCGGTCTGGCGACCTTTTCTGCCCTTGCACCGGGCAATTTCCAGGTTTACTGTCGAGGGAAATGTTCATGAAACAGTATCCTACTGCTCTAGCACTTACGGTGGACTCTCCCAAGATGTAATTTAACGCGGTTGCAGTCCTGAAAGCGCTGAGTTTGGATTTTCAGTAAAATTAAATGATGTAACAAATTTTAGATTTTTCAACTGATAATTTACACACGTCCCATATTACACTTAAAAGTTGCAAACGACGAACAAACTTTTGCGCACTAGTAGAACGCACTTTAACGTGTCCAAAACGAACACGATTATGCAAATTATACTGTAAACTCGACTGCTACAGCTCGTCTGGCACTACCTATCATTTCTGGCAAGAAATTTGTTTCCAGATAATTGCCAGGTTAATATTTTAATATGTTCGCGACACGGCCCCACGACACTGTCTTAGAAAATCGAAAGCAAAAAGTAAGCATGTTATTGCGTGTGCGTATTACGAGTGGATTTCAAATGTTGCTGGCATGTTGTTTTAAATGCTACAACCGATTCTGTCAAATGATCGCCAATCCTCTCCGAATCGTAGCAATTTACGATCGAAAATTACAAAATTTGAGTCGCATGATTGCATATAATCTAGACTTATATGGAACTTCACAGATGTCATCAGAAATACATTGATTAAAAAATTGCATTTACATTAAATTAAAAATTCTCCTATCTTTTTCTTACCTGTGATTACAAACATTATAGTAATAGGGAAGATATGTAATAATAATAATAATAACAACATTTCTAATTGTTTCGGGAGAATATCAGACTACATTTAATGTGATTTTGGGACAACTTGGAAATAGGTCCGGGCAGCGAGACAGGTCTTCAAAATCAGGATCTATCCGGTCACTTCAACTGAACTTAAATGAAAACAACGTAATTGGTGAGATTCGATACGATACAGACGCGAGCGTTCTTATATTTCTGTGAAGACAATGGAGAATCCTACAAAAATATAACTTATGTTCAAAACTTTTGGCAAGAAGACCTAGAACTCTTTCTCTCTCTGAACTTCACTCGACTATAGGAAATGATATCTTGGCCTGATGAAGAAATCATTGAGTTACTTGTAGAGCTTCCTGCTAATATCCACGGATCTCCAATTTGCTGGCATGGTTCATTATTTGTGAAAACTTCGAAAGATTCAAGACGAATTCCTCGTAAGACTTCACGTGATTTCTCATTTCAGCTACGACCAATTTTTTCCCCTTTTATTTCAGGATTGCACAGATAATTAAGTAATAAATATGTTTGTGTCCATGATTTAGTAATTTCAGCAGTTTTTTGGAAACCCTAGATACAATTTCGATAACAGCGATTGCATGTTTCACCTTTGGGGTACTTTATTAAGTGCCTCCTTACTTTTCATTTTTGCAGAGATGCGAATTGATTAATACTCACTACACGTGATAATAAGGGATGATCGCTTTGTCTGCGCGGATCGTTTATTAAACACAATGTCCACGTCTTTTAGTGCGTTTGCTTAAATTGTCAATATATTGGCATAATTATTGGCATGTTTATGTGACACTTCATTCACTCCATGCCGTTCGACTGTCCAAAGCAATCGCTTATTTCTACCCGTTACTTGCATCCGTTTTGTGTTCCATCATAGGATGCAACTGGTACACCGTTTGGAAGAATTTTTACGCACCATGAATCACTGACTACTGCATGAATGAAAATAACTGGAGTATTTCCCTGCGTGTAATCTGCGGATTATACGTTTAAAAAATATTAGAATTTCTTGGTGCGGATTCGGTGCATCTTCTCGGCGGCATTCCTTCATTTAACAGCTCATTTTCGAATTTCCCTGTTACTGGAGCTTACATAAGGTTTTATTGGTGAAATTGTTCACGAAAGGAGGGTTTTTTTTGGTGCAGAAAATTTTGGTTTTAACTTTTGTTCGAAAGAGCTCACTACACGGGAAGAAAATCACAAAATTTCTTCCACTGAACCCTTCTTCAATCTCTCCTATGTCCGAAACTTTGAAACGCTCATAAAGCTATTCGTGTTGAGGTAAAACAACTTCGTCAATAGTGCTTTATCCACCAACGTTAACATCGGAATGAGTACGTAATCGAAGCACCAGTAGCAGGAAAATTCACTAATTAGCCGTCAATCGTACGCCGCGCATCTTGAATATTTCTAGTGGATTGTTTTCATGCAACGCAACGCTCTCTATCGTCAAAAACTTGAAATATTTCAGTTTTTTTCTGTTTAAAAGAATATTTCTCATTTTAAAACAAATTTTTCACATATGCATTCAAAGTAATATATTTTTCCTGTCTTATAAATGTTAAATTTTTTACAAACTTATAGGAAACTATATGTTAAAAGAAAATATTTTATAAGAATAATTTTTCAACATTTTATAACATGATTCTCACCTCCCTTCCAAGTCTTAGATCTTAAAGAACGCCATTAGGCTTAAACGAACATTCTAGCAAAGCAATGAATTCACCCTACGTGGGAGAACGAATAAGACGCGTATATTTATCTTAAAAATAAATTAAACTCGAGAAAATTTTAATTTTAAAGAGCAATACCAAATATTTGAATAAATACTCCCCAGAGAGAGAGAATCTCTCAACGTTAATAGATATCACACCCGACTCTGTACATTTTCCGATTTCCATGCGATTCATTAAGATATCGAACTGGGAGATTCCAACTGTATAACAATCAATAGCGTAGCAAAATTTTCCCTGAGTAGTTCGCATATCTCAGGTGCACACAGACGCTATAACCAATCGAATATTCACAAATTTGGTCGGAGGATTGAACCAATATTGAGGGGGGGGGGCGGGTGCATAACATCGGGAGCAGTGCAATCCACTGAGTAAACAACCACGATATTTATATATATCTAACACATATAAATGCAGATTTTCAGTTTCCTCCCAAGAGCGGGGATCGGTGAATCGATCTGGAATTCCTGAGGAAAATACGCAATACTCTCTGCAGCAGTAAAGGTGCAAACAGTAGTTATCTTATACACAACAAGGCAACGAAAATTGACAAATCGATTTCGGATATGAATCGTACAAATTTGTCGCCATACGACACGAATATTTATGCGACCGAAATTGGATTCGATTCCATCCGAAGAGTGATGTTTACGTTTCTATACCGCTCTCTCTCTCTAGCTTATCCATGCACAAAATTTGTCACATTAAAAGCTGAATATTCGATTACTCGGGCTTGTGCTCAGTTGCCCAGTATATAATATGGACCACCACCACGCCAATGGAAGGGAAACGGAACCATATATTATATCTCCTCCATCCAAAAATTCTCTTCGACGATAAATTCATCCCCGTATATTTAATGATTGGTAAATATTATCCTTCTTCGATATAACGTGTAGATTTCTTAAAAATGCTAAATATTCCTCCCCGGACCAAACGCAATAATTACTCCGAGCCCGCATTCACTATTCCACGGTCCGTGATCGCAAATTCTTTCTGGCTTTAGAATATTTACGAAACCGGAATTGGATTCGATTCCTATATCCGTTGAAATTTATGTATTATACAGAGTTGATTCATTTCACGGAAGCTGGATTCCGATTGGAGGAGATAGATATCGTGAAAACGGACTATTGTAGAAGGACTTGAATCCGGGACCGCTACATCCATGAAGAACAAATATTTTAAATCTCTTTGCTGCTTTTAATGCAGACGAATTCATTGCACGAGGCTTCGGAAATGCAATAAATTAATATTTAAATGCTCATCGAATCGGAAAAACCCAAATCCCTTTCCATTGTATTCGTGAAATTCTGTTTTATAAAATGATATATTTTCTTTTGGGGGGATATATTCAAGTTAAACCAAATAAATTCTCCTAAAATATGATTATTTCCCAATTCCTCCTGTTAGTATATTACTTCTATGTCGAATACGCTGTTTTGATGTCTGACTAAAGCGGTCCACGGTGCAGGTCTTCTTTAGACGAGGATCCACAGTTATGTGATCCTTAGTGAGAGTTAAGAACGAGAGGGGATCATTCAATCCGTATTTCTGTTATCTTTTTTATATATCTTTTTTTTTTTTGCTCTGCTCCCAGTATTTCAGTTGAGCTACTGCGTGCAGCGATAAGATGCTCGTCTTCTACCATTACGGTTACCGTTAGAACAGAATAGGCCGAGGACGACTGAATGAATGAACGCCAGGGTCTCTGCCACCGGACTTATCCCGTTGCCGAGATCTCTTCCAGCCCAGCTTCGTGGCAGAGTCTGGAACAAAGTGAGTGCACCTAACAGTCTGAGTGTGTAGCTTGTGTTGTGTATATTTCAGTGCTGCCATCTATACTTCAAATTGTGAGTGAAGTGTAATGATTGAATATTTGTAACGTTGTAGGGCTGTTGCTCTCTGCGGTGAGACTTTTTAACGGGGAGATGAGATCGGCTCGCATTCGCGCCTTGAAGTTGGGAACAGCAGAAAACCAACTTCAGCCGACCACCACTGTGGGGTTGGAACGCGGATCCTCGCATCGCGAGTCCGTCACTATAACCACTCGACCACCACAGCGGCAACCGAGGACGACTAGGCTCTGTCGCTTACGCGATTTTAGCTGAAGAATTTGAAAGTTACCGTCAAGGTTCACGGGTTTGAATCCGGGGAAGAGTATTTGAAACAAGCAAGGTCTTTACCCTTCCCGAGCATTAGGTGACCACCGATAGATGGTGCCTTCATTTCCCACCCAACTCTACTAGTTGGAAATTGCTGTATGGCGATGTGACCGGAGTTGGTGTACGGTAAATAGTTAAGCTACTGTCGATACCAGAAGCATGACCCTTCCGAGTTCAACATTTCTGAACTCAGGAACTAGTAAAATGTCTGAAAGCAATCTCGATGGCGGCCAATTATGCAAAAAATTTTTCAGAAAAATCAACTATAAAGATAGATAGCATGTCCTGTATACAGGCAATAGGAGACGTGGAATCTCCTCATAGCCTTGTGCATGACATTAGAAAAACACTAATGGACAACAGGAAGATTACAATACGGTAGGTGAAAGCTCATGTAGGCATTGAGGGGAATGAAATGGGGCATTAATACGAAAATTAGAAATACGCTTTATAAAGTTGTCACCATCCGCATTATAGCATATGGTGTTATCGCATGGTTCGGTGATCCCAAACAACAACTAAGAACAAAAGTAGACTCTCTTCAAAGGAAATTCCTGCTATTCATCACTGGAGCCTATTCCACAACACCAAACAGTGCGTTACAAGTATTAACTAACAATCCTCCTCTACATATACTTTTGGAAAACGAAGTACAGAAAGCAAATTTAAGGCTAAAGCGCGAGATTAATATAAACAATGTAACATATCTTCCTACAGATGTAGAGCATAAACATCCACCATGGACGTATCACCCGGTGAAAGATATTTTGCCAACACAGGTCTTGACCACAGATGTAGAAGAATCAACACATCGAATTATTTTCACAGACGGTTCAAAGACCGTGGATGGCGTAGGGGCCGCCTACATCAGTATATACATGGGTGAAGTAACAGACAAATGGAACTGCCGATTGCTAAATAACAACACTGTATTTCAAGCAGAGTTATACGCAATCTGGATGGCGGTCAGTTTTGCAAAAAATTGTGCAGAAAAATCAACTATAAAGACAGACAGCATGTATACAGGCAATACGAGACGTAGAATCCCCTTACAGCCTAGTGCATGACATTAGAAAAACACTAATGGACCAAAGGAAGATTACAATACGATGGGTGAAAGCTCATGTAGGCATTGAGGGGAATGAAATGGCGGATAAATTCGCAAAAGAGGCCACAAAACATCAATATAAAAACCACCTAATGAAATTACCGGCATCCTACATTAAAATCTGCTCTCGCAAGAAGCGTCAGAGAAATGGCAACACCATTGGCAAATATGCACAACTGGAAGAAAGGTCTTCGACGTAATACCAAAAGTGTGTAAAACGAAAGAAATCATGCCGAGAGAAATAGTAATGTTCCTCACAAGAACACGGTGAATACACGCAAAGGTTGAAAATCAGCCAGACCAGCACGTGTAGATGCGGCCATCCGGGAAGCGTGATACATTATGTGACACAGTGTTAGTACACAAAGGGATACCATTTAGAGGCGCCACCGAACGGACGAGAGATCTTGTGGAAACGGAAAGTTATTTTACAAAGATCTGCAACGAGGAAACTGCTCAGCACTGTGGACGGAGGCTTTGTTTCTTCGTTTCCAGTCACAGTCGATGCGCTGTACATATATATTGCATACATTGTGTATTTAGACCAGTCTCAAATCTCTCCCACTTCAACATGCCAGCTTCTTCTTTTTCTTTCTTGCCCACAAGTCTTTTCCGCATTTCTTTCGAAATCCCAGGCTGCGGTATCCTGCCCTTATATGTGCCACTGGGCACACGTGCAATTTTTCTCCCAAGTCATTGTGTTCAGCTGTCCATTTTAGTCCAGTGGCTTATATGTTGCATCGAGTTGATGGCTGTCTTCATGGGGAGAACGACGAGAGTGATTCGATACTTGCGAGCACGGGGCAAGTGGAGCCACCACTATAAATCTTTGCTAGCATTTCCGACAGAACTCTGCCTCTTTTGAGGTAACGGAAGTAAGATGCTTTGCATCAGTCTGGGGTTATGAGCGGTTCTATCTATCTATCTATCTGAAAGTAATCTGTCAATTCTGCGGACCTATGCCCCGTATTACGGGACATTTCTCTCTTTTTTTTGGTTGTTTCGATATTTTTATTAATTTGTCTTATTTTTCCCTACGATGCTTGGTATATGCATATATAGGGTACAATTTTCCTTAACGATTTATGCCTGTTAGAAAAAGCTAAATGCACAAAATAAGAAAACCTCATTTAGAGATTCACCTCTGATAGGTTCTTTCATACAGGAGGTCCGTTATATAGGGGGGGGGGGATATCACAAATACATGGTTGAAAACTTTCATCTACAAGGAAGTTGTTGAAAACTACTGAGGTGACTGAACGGTACATGTAGTCTATCCATAATGTACGTGTGGCGAACTCTTGCACCTGCCTTGTCCATCAAGCGACAAAAGATAAGGACACTCACACACTCTCTTAACTGTCTAGAGACCAGTCGGTCACATTAACCAGCTCATTATTATATTTAAAAATGTTTAATATTCCTGTGAAATAAATTGTATTAAATTTCAAATTCAAAGTACGCTATCTAAATAATGCGTAACATTAATCCACAGAAAAATTGCTGAACTACACTGTCATGCATATCAAATGAAATAAAATTACTAAATTTCTGTTTGACAAGTGGCCAGTTTTCTGTGTTTATACTACTGAAAGTAACTGATACGGTGTCTATACCAAAGCTGAATAAAGATCTTGAACCGCTTTGGTCTCAACTCTTCTAGTACTGCATAAGGCATCAATAGTATTTTAGGTTTAGTATTGTGGAAGGACTCTAAACATTTTTTATTATGAGAATATATGTTATTTATTACGTTGTGTTGATTTTTTCATTATCAGGATTGAACCGCACAACATCGTTGAAAATTTCATCGAAAGAAACATTATTTAAAACGGTGTTGAAAATTTTCCATCACGGAAACCATTGTGTAAAATATTTATAAAGAGGTTTGTGTGGTTCTTCCTAAAATGTTTTCAAATATGTTTTGGTTGGGGATTTTCTAACAACAATTTTGTGGATGAGCGTTTTAATTAATGTTTCTGCAAATGTGTGCGTGAAAATTTTCAACATATTCTCTATGGAGATGAATGCTTCAAGCAATTTTTCTGGGGGTAAACATTTTCAATAGTGTTTCTGTGGATGAAAATTTTCTCCTGTGCTTGTGTTGCTGAACGTTTCACAAAAGTGTTTCTGGGAATAAATACTTTCATCCACATGTTTCTGCGGATGAAGGTTTTGATCCAAATTTTTGTGTAGCTGAATGTTTCGGAAGAATTTTCCTCCCATCTTTATCATAGTTTCTGTGTGACAATGGAAACCGCGATGGATATTTAAAACAATATACGAAAAACTACTGAAAGTACTTTTCTCGAATGAACCCTACATTTTCGGTAAGGCCAGCAACTTAACGAGTAATCCTTCCGCGATTTGTCTTCGGTCCCACTAACATCCCTTTTCCACCAAACTCGTGTTTAATCAGATCCAATTCCAATCGCACAGATAATAATCGCAACCCGTCTCGAGTTCATATCTGATATTTTGCTGTCTCTGCTGCCGTGCAGCCACGAAACAACTCTCCATAATCATCACCGCGTAAATAAAGTCACCAGAGATAGAGGGAAGAGAATCACAAAAGTTTATTGTACCTAACGTTGTGAGTGCGATGGGATGCGTTGTTACGGGCGAAATAATTTTATTACGGTAGAGTGGGTTCCTAGGAGCTCGTGTAATAATCTTAGAAAACAAGGCCAAATCGGCTGGGTCCGGAACCTACAACGAGAGATTTAAAACTCCCTCTCTCTCTCTCCTTCACTATATCCTCTATAACTGCTGTAATACATATTCATGACTCCAGAGATGCGATGGTACGTGAAGAGAAATGAATTAGCTACTTTATTCCTTGACTCCCGAGATATAAACGGGAAAATTCATTTATGTGTGTGCGTTTTTTTGTTAAGTTTCTTGTTTTCATGGCTGCCCTCTTCCGTGACGTAATAAACAAAATGTATTTCAGCACGTCAAAAACGACGCTCCTTCGCGGGTGTGGGAATGCCTCCCACAAGAAATATTTGATGATGATGCAAGTGAAATTTAGGAGGCGGGTCTTTCCTAATGGATGTACACGCTGGATTGAAGTCACGCTACTGCCGATACATTTGGACTGTGTGTGTTTCCATGTGGTGGCGGTGCATTAAGTCAGGAATGTTATTTGCTTGTTCCATTTATGGTATGGATTTTATATACGCACTGCGTCGTTATGCAGCAATTGGAATGATGCTCAATGTTTTGTTCCAGATGGGTGTTCGAGTTTTCTCGAGGAAAAGGTGATGTAATGACGCTTGGAAGTTTGATGGTCATTGGAATTTTTAAGATCTTGAATGAAATTATTAAAGATAAACATTGACGTTTCTTCAGCTCTTAAAGTGTATGTGCTTTAATTAACAAGACGCAGTTTTCATGCTAGATGATAGTTAACACTTCTCCATAACCGTACATGCACCTCATACATATTCCTCTGTGGAATTTCTAATGAATTGGTGCATGTTGAAATGCGTGTTGTAATTTTATGTGTGCCCCCCCCTAACATATTTTTATTATCAGAAATGTGCTAACATTAGCACAGTTAATAGTGGAATTCATGTCACGAAATCGAAAAATGTAGGCCTACTTTTTAACATCTAGTAATGTTTTCATTGATTGATATATAACCAAATATGAGCTTTTGATTCCCTTCATAATTTTTATTAAAATTTTATTATTCGTTGAATGGTTTCATTATGTATATATGTACATATACATAATTTTTTTCCCTTTAATTATATATATATATATATATATATACATACAGGGTGGGTAAAAAGTCCGTAGAAATTTTAAAAATTCATGAAAACCGGAAAAATAATCGAAATAAGAACGGTTTGCAGGGTTAGCATCGCTAGGTCACGGGAATTTTTTTGACAGAAAAAACTCAAAAACAGCCGATAGGTGGCGCTGACGTACACAAGTCAAAGAAAAGATACGCAAATAACGAACAGAATGATCTCCAAATCGTTTATTACAGCAGTATATGTGTTGCACATGACCACCACCACCACAGGGTATAACGCCGGCGAGTTACAAATCCAGCAACGGCAGAGTGCAGCAGGTCCACATACACCAGTGATTCCCACCGTGGGTGTTAACGCCCCCTTAGTGGCGATGAAAAGTTCCTGGGGGGGGGCGGTAGAAGCTACGGGTATAACATAGTATCCTATGGGTTTGATTGCGTTGGGGGACGATGGGACAAAAAAGGTTAGGAACTATGACATACACGGTTTATAATGGTGAACTGGTATTAGATTAGGAGTGCAAGTTCTTATAACCGTCCCATTTGCATATTTTCACCGAAGTCGCTCGTACTAGCGTCACCTATCAGCTGTTTTTTTTTCCTGTCCTAAATGAATTCCCGTTACCTAGCGATGCTAACCCTGCAAACCGTTTTTCATTTCTGTTACTTTTCCAGTTTTTACTCCAGGTTGTGCTGTCGCAGAGAGTTTTTCCCCCCAACAAGGTTGTGAATAAATGGAATAGCTTATCCTCGGGTATCGTGAATTGCACTGATTGACGCGTTTGAAAATAGGATATTCATAGGATAGATCGAGAGGCTAACCCTGCCTAGAAGAAGACAGCCATAGCTCTACATAAGCAGTGTATTGCATTTTTCCTCATGGATTTTTGATTTTTTTTCGTGAAACTTCCTTTTATTTTGAATTTTTGTAGTTTTAGATATATTTGGCATCCATATTTTTACGAGTATGATTTCCAGAAACTCCTTTGGCGGGTTTTGTGTGTTGCGGCCTTTGTATTTTCATATTGACCATCAAATTAGATTGCAACGAGAACAAATTCGGGAGAAAAGGGTATATCTGATATAGTTTTAAGTATTGACTTAAAAAAAAAACATTTTCCGTCGTACTCTTAGTGCAATGATAAATTGGCTATCCCGATGCATATACAGGGTGTTGTCTTGAAGTGGCGACAAACTCAAGAGAGGTGATATTAGGCATCAAGAGGAAAAAAGTTGCCATAGAAAATAGTATCGTATTAGAATCGAAATTTTTGTCCCTCTTGATTCCTAATATCACCTCTCTGTGAGTTTTCCGTCACTTCAAGGCAGCACCCTGTATTTTTTAATGCGTTAAAATACCATAATTAACACAACGATCTTTTGTTGCAGCAAGAGCCCGGCTATTTGTTCAAATAAACTATGAAAAATGAACACCCTTGGAGAACTTTACGTACTTATCGCTTGAGCGAAATCCTTCCATTTGCATCAGGAAGAGCCTAATCTTTTTATAATCGAGCAATATACCTTTGATCTTATTTATCTCTTTCAAATGCACACTAAAGATAAATGAGATAGCTGCTTTTATTTATTTTGGAATTTCAAGGAAACCATAGTTCCTTTGATGAGAACTTCACTAATATTTCAGTCCAAAAATTCAGGTATACGCTGCTGATTGAAAGAAGCAGGATCGGGGTTTCGCAATCGAAAAATCCTTTGATCAGTGCATTTTTTTTTTTGAAGATAGAAAACCTTAAAGATCAGATCTCAACAAGAAATACTGATTTCCCAATATACTTTATACAACCAATTACCGTAATGGAAAAAAAAAGGACAAATAATGAGCCATTATTTCCCAGCACTGACACAACACATAAAACTCAAAAGACATCGTCGGCCCCCTTTACACTTGAGCACGAAACCAGGGACTAGTAAAGAATACGGAACGTTCATTACCTCAATAAAACCCACTCAAATCGGTTTTTATTCCACCGTTTTTCAGCTCATTAATGAAAATTTATTATTCCCCACCCCCCGTACCCTTAAAAACTTAACATACGATAAGTGTATTTATGTGCAAGTCTCGGGCAAAAATAAATATGTGCTCGCTTGTTGCGTGTGGAAAAGAGAGCGCAGAATAATTACCAAATTAATGTGATTAATCTTTTTGTTTTACGAACTATAAAACTATCTTAAGTAGAAAAATCTCGAATATTTGTTTTCCTCATCACTCATTTAATTCAGTATATATGTATGTATGTAAGGAAGAAAACAAAAAAAAATGGAGGACGTAGAAAAAAAATAGTAATAATAATGGAGGAAGAAGAAG
This sequence comes from Pholcus phalangioides, assembly GCF_987345545.1. Classification (NCBI taxonomy): domain Eukaryota; kingdom Metazoa; phylum Arthropoda; class Arachnida; order Araneae; family Pholcidae; genus Pholcus; species Pholcus phalangioides. The sequence continues at coordinate 2,017,915 of NW_028301611.1, forward strand.
AAGAAGAGCAGAAAGAACAGCCCGTCTCTACACACTCTTGATAATCTCCGTAACTTTAGGAACAATATGCGGTTAATTAATTTCCGATATTCTGGAAAATTATCGCAATTTTATGATTAGATTTTCAGTGAAAGAAAAGAAGTAAGGAAGCGGGGTGGGGGGTGGGGGGATTCGAACATGAGAAGTAGGCAAAGAAAATGCTAAAAACAGAATAAAACTCGTAACGCTATTCGCTGACAGTACATCGATATGATACGATTAATGTGTTTCCCCAAGGGGGTTGAAGCTTTCCTCTAATCTTTTATATGATTCGATTAGTTATTATTCATGCTCCACTTATTTTCTCTGCTTTCCGGTTTTTAGTATGGTTTTTTTTTTTTTGTCTTTTCATAATAATAATAGTTTTGTTTTTGCTTTCTCTATAAAGTAATATGTAAATGATCCGTACGTGAAATCAAATCTCTGCTTGTAGAACCACGGAGTGCATAACCTTTTCTGTCCGCGATAGTCGGTGAATTTTTTGATTCTCTTTTTGAAATCGAGGATTAAGATTATTTTCATTACTTGTAAGTATGATCGGTCATAATTACGATTAATTAAAGTCAAATGAATATTTATCTCACGTTTATGAAATGTTAATTTCATGAATCATACGGGGTGTTTCAAACAGTATCATCCGATTGGTGCCGCTGTGGTGGTCGAGTGGCTATAGTGGCGGACTCGCGATGCGAGGATCCGGGTTCGAACCCCACAGTGGTGGTCGGCTGAAGTTGTTTTTCTGCGGTTCCCAACTTCCAGGCGCAAATGCGAGCCGATCTCCCCGTTAAAAAGTCTCGTCACAGAGAGCAACAGTCCTACAACGATAAATCATTTGATCATAACACTTCACTCATAGTTAGAAAAACTGGTGGCAGATGGCAGCACTACACATAACAAGCATTACAGAGAAACAAAAAAACTTCACGTCAGGTTTCACTACACGTATACGCACATTCCCGCATGTACCGATTCGTTGGGGGTTCCACGGGGGGAGGGGTTGTGTGGTGTAGCAGTAGTAGGTAGGGCCTCACAAAAAATGGTTCAGGGATCCATGATGTTCTTAAGTCAGCCACCTCGTTGGGCAATTTGCCTGTTGTGGCGTTGTATTTAAAACAAAACTATTCAGCTGTGAATCCGTCTTGATCGGATAATGTATAGGTAGAAAGAAGGGAAATCTCGTGTTTCAAGCTGTTGCAGACAGGCAGCGCTAACGCTCTTCCTTCGGCCACCGCTTCAGTGTTTGTCAAGATTGGCGTTACCCACAGTTAGAAACGGATTCGGATGACTTCATTTTCCAGCACGACGGGATACCCACTACTACACCAACTCCGGTCATATATCGCTATATGGTAATTTCCTACCTGTGGAGTTCGATGGGAAATGAAGGCTCCTAGGCTCGGTAGGTAAAGAACTTGCTTCGAATGTTCTATGCCCGGATTCGAACCCATGGACCTTGATGGTAGCCTTAATAGTGGAACACGAGCATCTTTACCACTGCGCCACTCGGGCCACCCACTAGACTGGAGCTTGGACGTTCGAGAATTTTTGAACAATCGCATTCCTAAAGGATGGATCGGCCATGCGGGACCTGACGATTCAGTTAAACATCAATGGCCTCCAAGTTCGCCGGACCTCACAGTGTGCGATTTCGTCTTGTGGAGGTTTATAAAAGACAACGTTTATGTGCCTCCCTTCCAGCTACATTAGCAGAACTGAAGCTACGCATAACAGCTGCGGTGGATGCGCGAAAGTTTGGGATGAATTTGACTACCGTATAGACATATGCCGTGCATCCCAAATTGGACGTATTAAGCACCTTTAATTTGTGTAAAAAAACTTTATGATTAGCCATGTAATATAAAATTAATCTTAAGTGTCTAATGTTCAATATTTTTTGCATTCAAATCGCATTCAAATCGGGTGATTCTTTTTGAAACACCCTGTATTTAATTTAATCCAATGTGACATGCAGAGGCGCTTCATTTCTAACCATATACGATTTTACAGATATTGCGGGGATAAATGACAACATTGCTTTCCTTTGGTAACTTTTGGCAGTAATTGGCGATGTCCCGTATTTTCCCTGCGAATCCCGAGATCTCCCGTATATTTTTCTCCTAGAGTGTGGCCAGTCTAGGTGCAGTACGTGTCGTGTTGTGTGTATAATGATACTTTTGTTCAGGAACACCTTTCGTGTGCCGGTTGAAACTCCTTGTGCATCCCTGCTGCAGACAGTTTTGAACAAGGAAAATATTGTCGGATGCAGTTTAGAATGGTTGCCACAATCGACAACTTCCTGCAGCTGAGGAATGTGTTACATTAAAATTAAGCGATTTTCATTTTGCAATGTGTAAACAAAAAATCCTCGAGATTGCACTTCTGGTGACTTTTTGCAGGGAGAAGATAAACAGTGTTAAAATTTGAATTTTAAAACACTACTAATACTTGACCGTAAATGCCCCTCGTACACATTCCTCTGCGAAATTTCAAAACAATCGGTACATGCCGAGCGTGATGTGGTGGTGTATGTACATGCATTGTCCTAACGTATTTATGTTGTTAGAATTGTGCTTGTTTCGTGTACTTGCAAGTCTTTCCATCTGTGCTCCATATTTTTAAGTAAAAATGATAAATGTTCGAACTTTCATGTTATGCAAGTACCGTAGGTCGGCCTGCTCTCTGCAGAGAGGCTTTTCCAAATGGAAGACCAGCTCGCACTCGCACTTCGAAGTTGGAAAACTGCAGAGAACCAACTTCAGCCGACAACCACTGTGCGTCAACGGGGTTCGAACATGGGTCCTCACGACCAGAGTCCAGTACGATGCGCACACGACAGCACAGCGACAATTTCAAAACACAGTAATCTGAAAAACAGTAAGAAACATTAGACGGTTTGTCTGTTTCTTTTTTAGAATAAAATATTGTGTTGGTATTCCACTTCATATTTGGTAAATGAAGTCAGTGCAAAAATTTTTGTTTTTAAAGCAGTGGTTTTCAACCAGTGGTCCATGGGCATCTTGGGAATGCTTAAAAAGGTTTCGGGGGAGGTTTGAGGAGGAAACAATTCCCCTTTCTATGTTTATATTATTATGTGCTGAATATCATTCTGTGAAGGGGTCCGTGGCTTTTATGTTGGCGCAAAAGGTTAAGAACGCCTTGCGTAAATAATTGAAGGAACAATAGATGCTTTATTACGGTGGAAAAGCTGCGATTGCAAAATATATTTTTCAAAAACGGATTAAGAATATCTGTCGTTGTGCTCTGCGTATGATAAAGAACATCTGTCGCGATGTGCTCTGCGTATGATAAAGAACATCTGTCGATGTGTTGTGCGTATGATAAAGAACATCTGTCGATGTGTTGTGCGTATGATAAAGAACATCTGTCGATGTGCTGTGCAAGAACATCTGTCGATGTGCTGTGCAAGAACATCTGTCGATGTGTTGTGCGTATGATAAAGAATATCTGTGGATGTGCTGTGCAAGAACATCTGTCGATGTGTTGTGCGTATGATAAAGAATATCTGTGGATGTGCTGTGCAAGAACATCTGTCGATGTGTTGTGCGTATGATAAAGAATATCTGTGGATGTGCTGTGCAAGAACATCTGTCGATGTGTTGTGCGTATGATAAAGAATATCTGTGGATGTGCTGTGCAAGAACATCTGTCGATGTGTTGTGCGTATGATAAAGAATATCTGTGGATGTGCTGTGCAAGAACATCTGTCGATGTGTTGTGCGTATGATAAAGAATATCTGTGGATGTGCTGTGCAAGAACATCTGTCGATGTGTTGTGCGTATGATAAAGAATATCTGTGGATGTGCTGTGCAAGAACATCTGTCGATTTGTTGTGCGTATGATAAAGAATATCTGTGGATGTGCGTATGATAAAGAATATCTGTGGATGTGCGTATGATAAAGAATATCTGTGGATGTGCTGTGCAAGAACATCTGTCGATGTGTTGTATAGATGATATGTGATTTTGGCTTCCAGTTTTGCCAAATTTTCACTGCGTCTAAATACACAACTTATTAGATTTGGATGCGATCAAAGACAAAAATCACATGGGTTCAGCTTCGGACAACATCGCAGGATAATGACGGCTGAGTACTCCATTATTTCCCAAAATGACTGCGAAATAATCAGCTCACTGTTGTTGCGATGCAGAACGTGTATGGTATAAATTCTTAGCACCACTAGTAACTTTGAAAGCAATTTTCCCCTGAAATCACTAATCAGAATTTTTAGAAAACTAATTAGTGCTCCGAAAAACAAAGAAAAAAATCATCCGTAACGATTATTCGCATACACTTTTAAAACAATTCGGAAAAAGACTATCCTGAGAAATAGCAATTAGCAAGTTCTTTTTGAAAGGGAAAATTTTCAAACGCGATGATTATCATTTATTTTATTGAGACATTCACCGTTAACAGCTTAAAGAACGATTCTTTTTTTTTTTACAAGGGGAACAAAAACAGAAACAAACATTTCAGTTGGGAAAAAAAACTCCAGAACTAGAAATAGGATTTAAAAAATAAACCGTATAGGATTTTATTCCAAAGAAACTTGAAAAAAGGAAAAAGCTTTACTTATTCCAAATGCGAAGTTCCTACATCCGAGCTATTAATTCAAAAAGAAACCGATCGTCCATTAGTGTATGTGCCTACATCTTAAAAGAAAATTCCTAAGCACAGAAGACGAAACCATCTTCTCGAAACAACAACAACCGCATACATACATACCATATATATAAATAAATAAATAAATAAAACGTATATACAGAGTTCCATCTTGCTTTAGGAATTTTTCAGACACACTTTTGTGTTTTTGTCCCCACTCCTCCCTCTTCAGAAAAAGAAACAAAATGAAAATCTGGAGAATTGTGTAGAAACAAAGTAAACAAGCCATCAACCAAAAAAGAAAAAAAACCACAAAAACAAACTAGAAACAAATAGCGGGAAAAACACGAAAAACAACTTTCCGATAGAAACTGGGTTTTTTGTTTCGTTTTTTTTCGTTTTTCTAAGAGGTTTCAATTCAGTAGAAACTTTTTTGCTCTTATTTCACTGCTAACAATCACTTGTATATATATATATATATATATATACGGAGTCTTTAAGTAACTGTTGGGTAAAAGACCACACACACACATAACAGTGATTTCTGTTATAACAGTAAATGCTGTCTACAACAAATCGGCTATTTCCTTTTGCTTTTTTTCTGTTGTTTTTGTCCTGTTCTGATTCTGATTTTTTTTATCGAGCAAGAAATTCAAATCGGTTACAAGATATCATACAAGATGTTAAGAGCTATGGTGTTGTCGCTAGAATAAATGAAATTCTGAGAACGGAAGAGATCCATCATGTCATTGGCATTTTTGAAATATCCGGAATTTTTCGTTTGTTTCTGGCTTGATTGAGAACGAAATATGAAAAGGATAAGGCTTATTCGATATGTCAAAAGAATTCGAGAAAATTTTTGAAATCGATCCCATTATTGAGTACTAGATGGTAGTTTGATGTTCCAGAATAGAGTTATTCAATATGCGCTTTCCGTTGTGAGAAACACGTCAGTGACCTCTTTGGGTCCCCTACAAGTCCATACCTCTTGGAAACCAATGTACTAGAAATATGCATTTTTTCTCGAAAGATAATAAGGTATTCTTTTACAAAGGTTTCGACAGATGGCTGATGCGAAGATAAATCCAATGGTCCTTAATTGGCGTTGTGAAAATTCTGTGCGTAACGGGCTTCGTGGGGTCATTTTGACCCCATAAATATTAATTCATTTTAAAAATCAACAAAAAGTCTTCATAAAAGCAATGAGTTTTTCGCATGACTTCATTCATCTGTCAATTTATTCACTAAATAATTTCTCAAATGTCTTTAATTATATATATATTTTCCCAAAAATTTTCTTTTATTAAGGCACGCATTCGAAAAAATGGGGAGATATATGTCTTTTGAAATGGTTTTTTTTTAAATTACGTATTCAATTTTTGAAGAAATTTTCATGGTTGAAAAATGAACAGATATGATTAAAATAGTCAGAAAATTAAACTTACAAATTAAAATAATATTTATTATATTTTCACAAGCACCTAAATTAGTCTTATTCTAAGTCGGTAACACAGCACTTGTAAACAACACTATGACATGTTGATCACACAGATCTTACGTACAATTCACTAACAACACTATCCTCATGATCACCTCTGATGCTGATGTTTCACCATGAATTTGGAACCATTATCGAAAAAACTGGTGCTCGTCCGATACGCCATTTTGATTTGAACTCTCCGGCCGTCAGACAAAAAAAACCACCTTCTATAAAAGAAAAAGTAGAAAAACATCATAAATTTGTCAAACAACTAGCTTGAACGGTACTGAAAATAACATGGTCCAGATTCATTTCTTTTTCAAGGGGTGGCAAGTTGAAAATGGTGTGGGATCGAAATGACCCACGCCTGTAAAGGGTTAAGGAAAATTGAATTGTCCTTCAAGGGAACCGAGCCCACGTTCTCTCACTTGCTGAGTGATGTCTCATAGACCACTAAGCTATGAAGCCAACGAATCCTCTTTCCTTAGAGCTCGTGTGCGCCGAAAGAGACCGTACATGGAAAACCACACAGCCGGCCAAAGCTCGCCATTTCTGACACTGCCGTTAGATGGCAACTTATCTGAAGATTTGGCCAGAGACCAATGCTCTAGCGAGCCATCAATGCTTTCTTTATTGCTTTTTGTTGATAAAGGTTTTCAACAATTTTTTTTTTCTGTGAATGAATGTTTTGTTTTCAACATTTTTCCGTTGATAAATGTTTTTAAATTTTTTTTGTGGATGAATATTTTGATCATTTTTCTGTGGATGAATATTTTGATAATTTTTCTGTGGATGAATAACTTTTAACGAGCTTTCGATACTGCCTAAAATTTGACATACAAATGACTTCTTCATAGAAAACGACGCAAGTAGTCTAAAATTCATTATTGTTTTCACCATTTTGGGCCACTTTCTATCAAAAAATGTTATTAAAGTCCATTAAAGTAACATTTTATGGAAAAAAGCTCTCGAACGTAGTGGGGTATCTTAAATGTTAATACAGCACGTAGAACAGTACAGTACATTAGAATCGTATCATCCAAAATTTTTTTGTTGTTGAAATAATCATCATCGGAAGCATCCATTTTAAAATTCGTAGTAAACATTATGCTTGAAGTGCCATCGTCTAATGATACTGGGTCATACAACGACTGTTGGGCTAAATTTGGTTGCATGTTTGTTTCCAACAATGTTTTGGAATGTATAATGTTCCTAGAACCATTATTGATAAGATAGTGAAAAAATAATTTTTTGAAAGGATGGAACATTATAAAAGTACCGTTATCAAAATAATTGATATAAATAAATAAACTGCCACAAAATCATTCATAAATAAGCCGTTATCGAAAGTCGTTATGATCCTTGAAAAGAAGATTATCGAAAGCATTGTTGGAAAAGTTGGTTGGTAAAAGTAATTTTGATCATTTTTGTCGCCCGACGGTCAGTTTCTCTGCCCACGAGGACTAATTAGACCGGGACCTACAATTTATTGTCAATTCCAAACGACAGCCTCTGTTTTTTATACTCATATAGAGGTTGGTGCGCTATGCTGTACACTAGATGTGGGACTCCATATAGTTACAATCATTTTCTGTTGGCTTACTGTTTCTGTTGCACAAAGGAAGTAGGAAAGTTTCTCACAAGGACAAACCAGGTATCGAACTCACTACACCTCCAAACACCCTTTGGTACTTTAATACACATACAACGCCACAATAGGCAAAATGCCCAGCAAGGTGGCTGAGGAAAAGGTGCCCATAACAAATATGGATGTCATATATTTCAAAAATACAGCAACCCAATTTAAGGCGAGTATCTTATCGACCTGGTAAGAAATAATGCTAATCGCTATAATACCATCCTTATGAAATGACGCTTGAATGAAAGAATTATGCATGGATATATAAGAAGCGATTGTTAGATGAAGTTTGGTTGCAAGGACAGCAATACTGGAAGAATATTTTTCAAATAATATTATGAGAAACATAGAGACGAGTGTTGGTAAGAGCATTCGAAACAAATCTCATCTTGAATCTAGCTATGACTCGAGAAAACAAAATGGCATACGTATAATCAATCTCAGACGAAAATAGGATACGCCACTGGTATTAATATTTACTGCAAATTAAAGCAGTTATAATCCCTGCGTGGCTCAAGGAACGTATATACACTGAATGGGAAAAAGGGAACGGAAGAGAATCCGGAATGGGGAAGTAAACAGATGAAATAAAAAAAAAGGATAAAATAAACATAGCAATCCTTTTATGTAATAACACGTTGAACGTAAGGCTATGTTAGATGAAGCTAAAAAAAAAAAAAAATGGAAACGGGAACCATCAATATCGTTTCCTCACACCAGATGGAAAAGAGTAAAAGATCTCTCATACGTATATATACATCCGAAGAACCTGGAGTGACCTCTCTTTCATTCGTCACCATTTGCGATCATTCCGAAGACGTTTCCTGAGCCTTTTTTTTTTTTCCTTTCTCAACCTCCCTAACTCAGATTTTGAAAAATGGTTATTCGGGAGTGGCCTTTCCTTTGGCGCTATTCTTACGCAACTGTTTGATTTAGAGCCTCTGCTGCTGCTGCTGCTACTCCAGCGGATTTACCTTATTTCCGAATGCATACCTTGTTTATACAGTACATTTCTTTTCGATTTTTTGAAATATTGATATTATACGTTATTGTTAGAGAAGACTCTCCTACTTCAAGATTTTCGGGATTCCGACACTGATCTTTTTTTATTATGGTAGTGATGCCATTCCGTGATTTGAAACTACCGTACATTTTGTGTACTTTGTGGAATAGTTCTGTGTTCGGGCAGGTCTTTTCAATCTCTTAGAAATTGCGAAGCAAAATTAGAACTCTTTATGAAGTCCGTGAGTCACCGAGTTATACTAAGGTGTTGAGAATTGTAAGGTGGTATCCATATTCATGGCGACTTCATTTCAGGCATTTCTTAATGAATAGGTCAATGGTCCAAAATTATTGAAGACTTTTCTTCATTCTGAAAAAGTTTTTTCTTTTAATTAAATGGAAAAGACCGGGGTTGGTTGGAATAGTTTTCCCGCTTTTATGATTTTTCTATTTTTTCCCGTAATACTCGCAGCAAATGTTACCAATGCTGCGGGGGTAGCGGTACTCCTTCACCTCAAATTCATGATGAAATTTAAAAAATTGCTAAAAACTATACCATCTTACCCCAGATGTGAGGCAAGTTAGCACAACCTCTGGGGTAACTTGGTCTAGCATGATGGTTAATATGGTCTAGCACGAGCCGTAGTGTCGGGGGGAGGGGGACTAGTGGGTCCGGTTCGTTTGAAATGTTGAGTGATTTTAATCGAATTACATCGACAAGTCTGGATTCGGTCATTTTAATCCCCTGATACATCAGTTGTCCTCCCTCCGAAAGAAATTTCTGGCTATGTTCTGGCCTCCATGAACATATCCCAGTTGGAGAACTCACCTAGACAAATATACAGAGTGAAAAGTTAAAATCTCTAAAAATATACAGTGGGGGGAAACCCGATTATCCGAGCTAATGTGGACCGGACCTACGTCCACATAACAAGGGCTATTGCTCTTTTCAAGAAACATTCGTTTGACCTTCACAACCCGTGCAGCTTTTTTACACATTGTGCCATCCTGTGATCGCAATGCTAGGTGTTTATCCCGTCATTTTACTGCAGATAGTTTTTGAAATGATTTTTCAAGTACTTCGGATAATCCGAAACTCTATTAATTGGGTCCCTATAGCAACATACGCTCTATTCGAGAAATAAAAACATTCAAGCAGTATGTGAATAGTCAGAAGATAGAAATAAATGGATTTTTATGCAGGTTTTTGTACTTTCAATGACTCATTTTTTTTCATACGTTTGACACGATCACGACGGTGTGACTAATACATTTTCTTTTAATTTAAGACTTACAAGATGTCGATAAAGTTACAAAATTCTCCCAACGTAAAGCCTACGTATACGGATATCTTGTTTAGTCTGAATCAATCAGAATGTCTCAGGCACTTGGTCATGTTTCAAATAAATCAATAAGCATTAAGAGAAAAGATTTAAGCGGAAAAGCGAAAGTGTTGCGTGGGGGGGGGGGGGGCATTTTCCAGAAATTTCGATTTTATTTATTTATTGTTTTTATTTTTTTCCCCCTGTTTTCAATCAGATATGAGCTCGATTACGGCAAACAGAAAAGAAACCGGAAAATCAAATTATTCCACGTGATTTAAATTTTCCCTTTTCCTTTTTTCTGGTACATATTCTGTTTTCTGTTTACTTGAAATTCGATTAGTGAACGAAGAAAAGAAGTATCCGGAAGTGTAATTGCATCTGTGATTCATTTTTCTTCAGATTCCTATCCTTTTCTACATAAGGTTCCCTACTATATACATCTCGTCTATACTATTCGTCTCCTAAAATATTTTTCTTTGGACTTATTTTTGTTCTTTTTCCAATTCCAATAAGAACTTCAATGTCTTATCTCTATGTGCATACATGTCCATATGTGTCTGCTCAGGATGTGGTTTTTCGAAATTGAACTTTTCTTCGAGAATGATTTAAAAAAGTATTATGGATGGAAGAAACTGAAATAATGTTTACACATCGGATTTCGTTTATATTCTCTTCAGTTAATAATATTGAGCTAATTCAAATGGCGTGAAACAAAAAAAAAGTTGAATATGTAGAGCCAAAGAAAAATCCCGTTTTGGAAACTTTACGGCGCATGTTTACATTATGACTCATGGGGATTCAGTGAAATTTCACTTGAAAAGAAATTTTTTTCAACAAAATCCTCATAAATGAGATTCCCGAAAGATTGTTTCCTTTTTTCCACATTCTTCAGAATATTTTCGATTTCCAGTTCATATTCAATCATTGGATGTGCGTTCATCAGGCCCACTATAGGCTGTTACTGTAGAACAAATGAAATAAAATGAAGATTAATGTTCAAACTTAATCAATGATTCTACTTCATAATTTTCTAATATTCACTATGAAAATAAGAGGAAAGAAATAAAGACTTGAAGAAGATAGAAATATTAAAACATATATGCACAGTGACCGACTCGCATTTGCGCCTTGAAGTTGTAAAACCGAAAGAAATTATGTATAACTACAACCCAGGAGAGCAAAGAATTATAAATATTGCTCATAAGTACAAGAAATAATAACCATAATAACGAAGAGTAAGGAATGAGCATAATACAAAAAAGCAAGTATACAAATATAGCATACAGGAACAAGTTCGACAAATAACTGCACAAAACACCCAAAAACAGAGAACAGGTAAGATAAACAGCTTGATATAGATACCAGATAATAACCAACAATATAGTGAGAAAACAGAAGACAGTATAAAAACACACACAAAGAAAGAAAAATACAGCCTGAACAGAAGAAAAAATAAGAAAGACAGCTTGAACAGAAATTAGAAAAGAGAATGACAGCCCAAACTGAAAAAGAAAAGTGGGAGGCGACGAAACCCCAAACAGAAGGAAAATGAAGCTATAGTTTACCTAAACAGAAGAAAACGGAAAGCGATACATAACCTAAACAGAAGAAAACGGAAAGCGATACATAACCTAAACAGAAGAAAACGGAAAGCGATAGATAACCTAAACAGAAGAAAACGGAAAGCGATACATAACCTAAACAGAAGAAAACGGAAAGCGATACATAACCTAAACAGAAGAAAACGGAAAGCGATACATAACCTAAACAGAAGAAAACGGAAAGCGATACATAACCTAAACAGAAGAAAACGGAAAGCGATACATAACCTAAACAGAAACAGTAAAGGGAAGAAAAACAGGAAATAATAAAGTATATTTCCTAGAATTTCAGGAACTCAAACATCTCATATTACTTTCAAAACCGAACAATAAAGTGATTCCTTATAAGGAAAACACTTTTACTGACCGTAATTACCACAAATTTGAACTGCTCTACCCTTTATATGCTGAAAACGATTCTAATATAAAATCTTCAAATGTTGGGTGACAAATCTCCTCTAAACAATGTATCAAAATTATGGGAATCACATTATAGAAGACTGGGGGGGGGGAAATGCATTTGAAATGGGTATATTTAAATAAATATATAGTTTTTTTTTAAATTTTAATTAAAATGCTATATTTTCCCCTCTATCTTCATGAATGATAACCGCTAGAAACCTATTAAAACCTTTAAATATTTCGACAATGTTTCGATGCTAAACTGGTTCTTTTCCTTTCCTTTTTCCACTTTATATTACCTACCGCTTGATTAGCTGTATCCAAGGCTGAAAAAAAAACACTCTGGACACTCTATTCTTAAGTGAATTATCCAAAGAAATGACAAGCCAAGTATTTTTCTTAATAATTAAAACAAAAAAGAAATTCTCGCGTCCATCACAACAGCACCAGCTGTTGCCATTCGTTCTTTTCTAATGGTGACACAATGACAATATGCAACCGGGGTCTGGAAAATAAATATTGACGTGGTTCTGGTTTTTTCTCATTCTTTTTCGATATTATTTCATAATTGCTAGACAGACAGTACTAATATCAGAATTTCTTCTTTGTTTCATCCATCTGTACACCCGTAAATATCGACAAAAAATGTGTGGAAGACAAACAAGAAATAAATGATTGGAAGGAAATGGCTGGAAGCAATATTCAGTAAAATTATATTTTTCGATAAATAGTACTTTTAGTCTATAATAAAACAAAATGAAAAATTATATTAATACTATATAATTTTATACGGATTGAATGATTTTCTATGTTACAATTTTTTTCTCTTCTTCTGTTTAGGTTATCTTTCTATTTTTTTTTTCTTCCGTTTAGGTTATCTATCACTTTCTTTTTCTTCTGTGTGTGTTAGGGTCATCTTTCTCTTACCTCTTTTGCTGTACTCGTTACCTTCCTCTTTTCTTCTTCTCCTGTTTAGGTTATTTTTGTCTGTTATTCTTCGGTTTAGATTATCTATTGCTTTTTTCTTCTGTTTAGATTTTACCTATTGTTTTTCTTCTGTTTAGATTTTACCTATTGTTTTTCTTCTGTTTAGATTTTACCTATTGTTTTTCTTCTGTTTAGATTTTACCTATTGTTTTTCCTGCTGTTTAAGCTACGTTCCCTTTCTTTATCTCAGTTTTTAACTGCACTCTGCCTGCACTCTGCAGGCTATTTTTTTTTAACTAAAAATTTGAAAGCACATATTATGGATTTTGTACTCAATTTTTTTTTTTTTTTTTTTTTGACAATAACTCTACAAGTACAATCTGATACAAAAAGCAAAAACAAAAAAAAACACATATGAATACATAGATTATGAACATTCATTCTGTGACCCCTTGGGACTAAGGTGTCCCCTTCCAGCAAGTCTACAAAAATAATCCATTGTCTGTTGGCATATGGCAACCGTCATTCATTTTTCAAGGATTTTTTAATTTATATTATTTTTGAAATAATATTTTATCTTTTTTTATTTTAATATAAAGTATCACGAAGAATTATTTAATATCAAGTTATGCGTACCTCCACTTTCCATCCTATTTGTGTGCAGGCCCGTCATTTAGGGGGGGGGGGTAAGGGGCCGTTGCCCCCCCCCCTGGTTTTTGAAAATACACTAAAAATGGTATATATATATATATATATATACATACATTGAGTACATGTGCTTTGCCCCCCTCCCCCCCTGGCAAAAGTTGAAATGACGGTCCTCTTTGTGTAATCGGTATTGCATACTATTACTGTTAATATCTATTGACAATCTATTGAGTAAGTTTTCTTCTGAGATTTGTTTCTATTCATTCGTATTATCTTCTCTTTAAAGTTTTAAATGGTTGCGGCTAAATTATGGGAAAATTGAACTTTAGATGAAATACGTGTTTGCATATCTTCATTAAATGAATCATCTGACTCATTTCATCACATGACCAACATATTTTTAATGAATAAAATATAATACAGCAAGACATTTTTTTTATTGCTTCTTAATGCGCTGTTCTTATTTTTCAGAGCATTTAATAGTGAACTTTGTCACTAATGGATAAAAGAGGATTCACAGTGAAATTATTACGTCCCTATATATTGCCACAGCAGTTATTAGTCGCGGCAGTTTTTCTAGCTAATTAGTTATAAGCTTTTATTCCAAATATTCTACTCCGTAAAAATACACAACTTGTAGATATTCCCTCAAATAAGACTCGATAAAAAAAAAAATAAATAAATAAGAATTCTTTAACCTACAATAAGTTATCCTTTATCCCTTCCGAAAGCCATACACTCAGCATAAAAGACTAATTTTACGACGGAGAAAAAAAAAAAACTCGAAAAATATTTAAAAAAATATATACAGAAGCCAAAAAGGGGGGAAAAAAACTCCTAAATAAGGCAAAGCACACACAAAAAAGTATATTTTACTTATTTTTTTGTGGATTTTTTTCCCCCCAGAAATGATTGAAAGCGTCAGTAGGTGGAAAAGCATAAAAAGAAAAAGGGGAAGTTTTTCGCTTTACGAAAATTATTTCGCTTTACTTATTTTATTTTATGTACTCGGAAAATCTATTCTGTAACAGACGGTTTCATGCGTGCGTGTGTGTGTAAGTATTTCTATCCATTTCTTTTTCCTTAAAATGGTATAATTCAGAAAATATTTCATTTTCTTGAAAGATGTTTTCCGTGGTGGTGAAAATGAAATTATGCTATATATTGTTCTTTTTTTTTGCTCCTCTTCTTTCATCTTTTAACAGATTTTTTCGGTTTTTCTCTTCTTGGCTGGAGTTCTGTTAATTCATTTAGTAAATGGCTACATGTCTATTTTTTTTACTTTTACATTAAAAACAAAAGTAAATATCTTTTTTTTTTTTAGTTAAGAGAGATGATTCAATTGTGAAAAGTCCAAACAATCATATCAATTTTTTTTTTCTTCAAAGAATGGAATCAAAGTATCACGCAATAGAAAATATTTTTTAAATGATATTTTTATAATGTAAGTATTAGTGTTTGAATTTCTATTGTGTTTGAAAATGTTGAAATAATAGATTTGTTTCATTCACTTGGTGATATTTTTATTCGTGTATTTATTTAAATACTTGAATTGTTCGTTTTATTTGTCTTTATTGTTCTTCGATGGTTCACTTAGAAAAAAACTGTCGCCATTCTTCTTAGGCGAACGTATTTGGCCACATACTGTACCTGTATACCGTTCCCCCCGTTCCCCTGATCTCAGTGCCTCAAAGTGCCGCTCGTTTTGGAAAAAGCTGATAAGTAGCAAAAATGTGTAGGATGTAATATCACTCTAAGGTATAGAAATGAAATATGTTTCGGGTTTGATAATACGATTGAATAATCGACGTTTGCGTGTCCGAAATTTTTGGGTACACGCAAACGTCGATTATTCAATCGTACTCTAAGGTATGTTGAATTGAACAGCCAATGTCTTGCGTATGGATTGGATTCCAAAAGACCTGAAGAGAAACGCCACAAAATTTTATCTTAAAGTGTTTGAATCGACGCATCTCATTTGTATAAAAAATGGCTTAACTTGGGATAAGACTAGAAGCACGGAAAAAAAGACCGTGACACGAAAACCTGAAATTATCCCTATCCGAATGATACAGATGTATGGTATTCCTTGTAGAAAGACTGATCGCCCGAGTGGGGCAGTGGTAAGATGATTGCTTCCGCGATGAATGTTACAGTCAACATCCACGCGGGTTCGAATTAGGGCACAAAACATCGCAGACAAGTTATTTACCTTCCGAGCATGGGGCGACCACCGATATATAAATGACACTTTCATTTCTCACCCAACTCCACTGGTTGGAAATTGTCGCATGACCATATACGACCGGAGTTGGTGCAGGTGGTAGTTGAAGCACAATTGACGGTGTAAGTAGTTGCAGCCTATGGTCATATTATCGGAAAGAAATCTTAAAGTTGGGAAGGAACAGTAGAGATAATTCTGTAAGAAAGTATTAGTGCAGTGCCTTGCTTTTTCGCCTTTAGCTGCACACCTGTTTTGTAGTTTCTTTTTACTTGTTCTCTTCCTCACTTCTATGAGTAGTATATATTAGAAGTATTACATTATATGAGTGTGTGGGTGGAGGGGGGAAAAGTTGAGGAGAACCGCCACCATCGTTATCTTGTTGAGATATCATGATCGTGGTGAGAGAACAGAGGGGGAAAACATACACTCAAGTGAGTGGATGGGCGTGTAAGGGAGTCTGATATACGCGGTCACTCAGTCGGTAACTTACCATAATCAGGTCCATAATCGCATACTCACTCTTTTATTTATACGGTCATTCACCTTCGCACTTGGTCACTCATGCGGTCATTCATATTGACCACTCACCCATTCACTTGGTCACTCATGAGGTCATTCATATTGACCACTCACCCACTCACTTGGTCACTCATGCGGTCATTCATATTGACCACTTACCCACTCACTTTGTCTGTCATACGATTACTCACTGACTCATACGTTCAGCCATCCACTCACTTGGTCAGTCACACGGTGGGCTACTTACCCGCTCACTTGGTCAGTCACTGGGTTAATTACCCACTCAGTCGCTCATTGAAACTGTCTCACCCATTCACTTGGTCACTCATACGGTCGGTCAGTAACTTATTCGGTGGTGCGCGAGTGGCATGGTGGTAAGATGTTCGTCTATCACCGTGAAGGTTGCGGTCACGGTCCCGGGTTCGAACCCAAGGGAGGATATAGATAAGATATTTTTCCTAACGAACTTGAGGCGACCACCGATAGACAGCACCTTCATTTCCAACCCATCTCATTAATGGCAGTAAATTGCGATATGGCCAGAGTTGGTGTAAGGTAGTCACTTATACTCATTCAACTACGCACGTAGCCATTCATACGAACATACACTTACTCATATGATCACCAACTTACTTCATCACTCATAAGGTTCATTCATGCATCGTTCACTCACTAATGCAGTCACTCACCTACTCACTTGGTGACACATGCATACATCGTTCACTCACCCACTTAGTCACTCATTCATTCGATCACTCAGTCACTCACCCACGCACTTATACGGTCACTCAGTTGGCCCCGTTCGGAGGGAGAAATGCCGTGTACGCAGAACGTCAGTTTACGGAAACTTGGCGCGACATTTCGCTCCCCCAGCAGAAATATATCGATTAGTTTTCTATTGTTGTTGTTTTTTTCTTTTATAATAACATCAACATAAAATTTAATCAGGCTTGAAAGACATTATTTACGGATGTTTTTGTCAGAATATTGGAAATAATTAGTTCCAAGCTACATAATTTAATCTGCATTATTTTCTTTCCCTTTCCGAAGCTTATGTACATATTTTCCCAGCTAATAACGCATTATAAATTCATATACATTCTACCAGTATGTGTTCACCCATGATGAAATGTTGTCGAAATAATTACACTAATTAAATAAATGTATTCACAAAATTTTTATCAGACTAATGAGTGAAGTTCCGATTAACATTTTGTTTCACCAATTATTTAAAAAAAAAAATTTGTTGATCAATTAAATTATTTCGCAATTATTATACTCATAGATTTGAATTTTTGATTTAAAAACGAGAGAAAAATTTCCATAATAAAAATTTCACGAGAAGGCATTTGTTTATAAATAAATTGAACGGTAACAAATATTCTTAAATTAGAGACTTCAAATGAATTTCATAAAGATAATTATATTCAATAGAATTATCACTGACGTCAGTTCCGATTTTCTGTTTACTTTTGGATGTGAAATGAGTATTGGAATATGTAAATTTTTAATTTTTTTTTTTTATAGATATTTATCGAATTCACCTTTGAAGTTGTAAATTGACTTTCTTAATTGGTGGGAATATGTTTATTATATTGGCAGAATGTTTATTGGTAGAAATAGTAAGAAATGAGAATTTTTTTTTTTTTTTACTGTTTGGGAAATTATCGGAATATTGAAGATGACTGCAAAAGTCAGTGTCAATAAAGGGCGAATGTTCGTCATAATTACCAAAATAATAATCTTATGTCGTTCTCTATTAAGAAAATGTGAATTAAATTTACGACTTTTTCGTGATTTTTGTTTTTGTAACAATATGGCAATATATGCATATTGTTCCGGATAATTTCTCTCACAAGTCTTTAAAATGAGCAGAGAATGGAAAAAAAATGCGGGACGGAAAAGATTTTATCCAAAGAACAAACTATTAACACGTTTACAAGCAGAGATCTTGACGGAACGTGACCTATAAATGGAATGCGACCTGCGAATAACTTGTTGCTTTCCCAATAGAAATTCACAAGTTTTTGTTTCGGTTCAACGGCGCTGCTTATAAGTGCGAAACAGACATTCTAGAATGATCTTGACAATTCGAATGACGTCTTTACATTTCTGGTTTGGCATCAGTGCGTTGCTGAATCGGAGCTGCCACCAAACGCTCCGACTTGGCGGTATTTCGAAGGGTTTAGAAAAAAAAATGCGTAACAGGTTATTTGCACAGGTGAAAACATAATAAAACATAATTATTGATGACTAATTACATGATTTTCGTAACAATATTATGGTTTTGAAATATGTTGTAGGTTAGAAATGGAATTTCTAGTGGTCCCATGTCTTAGGGTGTGAGCAAAGTGCGCCCGTATTTCCGATTCTCGAAACCCGCATCGTCTCCGATCAGTTAAAAACCCAAATTTTTTTAGCTTGAAACTTGGGTTTTTAGCCAATCGGAGACGATGCGTGTTTCCAGAATCGGAAATACGGACGCACTTATGTTTACAACCTCATTCAGGACCCCTACCATTTCCAGGAGCGGGACCCCTTTCCCCCTACTCATAATTGGAAGGAACAGCTTTTACATAGTTACACTCGAAAATCATAATAACTTTTCGCATCATGCAGGACATTCTATGGGCTTGAGGCCATGGGGCATCGTGTCCGAGAAATTCATCGTCATCAGTTTGACATGTGAGTGAATGTACGATCGAGTGAGCAGATGAACGAGTAAGTGAATGAGCGATTGAATAAATAAACGAAATCGGATTGTCACTACAACAAGCTCATTCTCTCACTTACAATTTCACTCAGTCAATCACTAGGTAGCTCATTATATCACTCAATCACTGGGACACTCTTTCTGTCACTCACTCACAATGTCGCTCGATCACTCCCTCAGTAGGCCAGTCGCTCACTTGATCTCTCTCACTTGATCTCATTCACTTTGTCATTCATTTATTCACCGCACATCAAATCCGTTAATAAAGTCCGAGAGACCGGATATATATATATATTTCGTTATAAAGAAATTCCAGGTCTCTGCATTTTTCCTATGTAAACTTATTTGGAGCATTAGAAAAGTGTTCGTTAAAACGAGAATTTCGTTATAACGGTATTCGTAAAAACGGGATTTGACTGTATATCGCATACAGCAATTTCCAACCATCGGAATTGGGTGGGAAATGAAGGCGTCATCTATCGGTGGTTGATCCAGGCTCGGTAGGTATATAACTTGTTTCTAATGTTCTTGCCCGGATTCGAAGCCGTGGACCTCGACGGTAACCTTCACAGTGAAAGTCGAACATCTTAACACTGCGCCATTTGGGTGAACTCCGGCGTAATTCACTCTCTGGGTCACTCTATCATGAACTCACTAGGTGGCTCATTCTATCATGAAAACTCACTAGGTGGCTCATTCTATCATGAAAACTCACTAGGTGGCTCATTCTATCATGAAAACTGATTAGGTTTCTCATCCCGTTCTACATTTAATAACTCGGTCGCCCAGTCTTTCCGCTCACTAACTAAGTCACTCACTCTGTTCCTCCCTGACTAGGTCCCTCATTCTATCAGCATAGTAGCGACTAGCGACGAAAATAATTATATTGTTATGTTCCTTCCTCACACATACTCGAGCAGCGAGACAAAGATGCCACTCAACGAGGTGTGCGACTTGAACAATGCCGTTTGTTTTCACCTCGAGGTGATGATTTTCACTGTATGCTGATTGGTGCGTTTCTCTCCCTCTTCTGCGGTTAGGCGACACACACTTTTTTGTGTGTGTATTTGTATTTAAACAAATACACACACATACATACACATTACACAAATACTGGACAATAACAAAAGGAATAGGAATACAAAAGAAAAAAAAGACATACACACATAACGAATATACATTATGTGGCCCCATGGGACATCAAGTCCGTCCAGGGAGCCAAAAAGAATTTGTATTGCATTGTTTCGCCGCCATTGTGAGCCGCCAAGCACGCAGTATAATGATAGGAAAAAGAACATGTATAAAAAATTTAAGACGCATGATGTATAACAGTTGAATGTAAAATGACGTCAGATTTAGTGAAATTTAAACAAGATGATGCGAGTATATATATATATATATATTTTTTGGGTACAACATTAATACACATGAAAATATATAGTTTTAAGCAGTAATTATGTAAAAAAAATTGTCAATTTTATATTTAATCTAGCTTTTTTATGAACAGTTTGAGAACATGTCATCATAATTTTGAATGCTTTTTGCATACATGTAAATTTCATATTTATGGTTAGTATTATTGGTAGTTGGTTTAGTTTTTTTTTGACTGAAATGAATTCATTAATTTAGGAGCAGTAAATGGGAAACACTTTTGAAAGAGATGTTTTTGTTTTCGGCACTTCGAAATCATGTTTGAATCTCGCTTCTGTTCTATTCGTTTTTCTCTGAAGCCAGTTTTTATTGTTCGTCGCAAAGTTTATCGTTTGGTAAATATATAATTGTCTGATGTCTAGGGTGCGACAATTAATTTTTTCTACCGTTTTCAGTACAGGCTTGTGTTAGCATATTTCTTACCTTGTTATATGTGTTACTTAGTTGCATGATATTACAATGATATGCTCCAGCCCACGCATACTAAAAAAAAAAAAATACTATGACACATTCGTTGGACGTTTTAATTTCGACAAAATGTTAATTTCATACAAAAATTTGAATAAAAACTAATAGAAAAAACGAATTTTTTCACACAAAGCGTTGCAGAAATGCAGTCAAAAATGGATGTAAAACTAACGACGCATAATAAAAGAGTTAATTTGTACATACCCGTAAATATATTCAACTTTGAAATATTTATAGCTCCAAACAAAAATTTTTGGAAATAAAAATTTCAGTGAGAACAAAACTTTTCCCGAAAACATTGAATTTGCGCAGAAGTTATTATTATTATTTATTTTATTAGTTTTTATATATTTTCTATATTTGTACATCAGGGGTCATTCAAGTATTACGTTATCATCAGAATCGATGGGGGGTTTCCGATTTTCTGACTTCTGCTGAGAAGCCGGGAGGGGGGGAATGAATGATGCTTACGTCATCAACCACCCTTCATGAAGATATGGGATATTCTAATGGCATCTTGCACGGCGCACCAGAAATTCTTTCGCTAGTTGTGGGCACCTCAACTAACATTCTCCCTAATGATAAATACCTTACAGAGCACTTCAGCGATCTCTAAATGTTTCACGGATCCTTCAAGTGCTCAGGAAATGTGTCCGGTCCTCTTAAGTGTTCTGGAACTGTGCAACGCATCACTCAAGTGATCCATAATCATGGCACGGATCACTTAAGTAATCTGGGAATGTTCCGCGGGTAACTTGAGTGATGTAGAACGGCTCTGGGGGGGGGGGGGGTGCTTAAGTGCTCAAAAATTGCGCCACATGTCACTCAAGGGATCTCTAAATGTGCCACGGATCGTTTAAGTGTTCTGGAACTATGTCGTGGGTTACTTAAATGATCTTTGAATGTGCCACGGGCCTACTTCACAGATCTGAAAACGTGCCACGGGTCATTTAAGCGATCTGTAAAAATGTGCCGCTTAGTTCATTTTTACAAAATCCGGTTTGAGGGGGGCAAGCCACATCACATAACCTTAAAGGCCACATTCGGTCCGTTGGTCAAGGGTTTATCATATATGGGTTAAAGGATGGGGCCGCAATGAATTTCTTAAAGATAAATTTTGAGTTCTTACTCTTCAAATAGCATTGAAATGAACAGAAATCGATTATAATAACATATAAAGGTATTTCGTTTCCAAATTTTAGTTTTTTTTTTTAAATGTTTTTTACATTAAATTTTTTTTTTTAAATTTTGCATGAGCCAATACCTCCCCCCACCCCCACCTCGCGTACGTTTCTAATCTCACCAATACGGAGGTGGGGGGGCAGTGCTGACGAAATTTTGCTGACAAGAGGAGGGAGGGGAGGGAATCAAAAATGGCTAAAAATTTGCTGACGCAATACTTGAACGGCCCCTTACGCACTCAAACGAAAATTCATAATCTGTTTTACGCTATTTCATTTCCCTCATTAAAAAAAAGCAGCTCAACCAAAAAACAAAGAGGGTTGTTTCAATCGTATCAGTGAGAATGAATATTTCACGGGCACAAAAACAGAGAAATATATAATTTAAAAGAAATGATATCATTCAGGTAAAAACTTAGTTCCAATTTTGATAGCGTTGTTATTTTTCTATTAACATGATAAGCTAATTATTATTTTTTGAAAAAAAATAGCTCGTTATTATCTCAGATTATAATTAACTAGAGAAAAAAAATTATGTAACTGATTAGAAATGTATAAATTTTAATTTTTCTTCGGAACAGATTATTTTGACTAGGTAAATTCCCCTATTTCAAAAATTTACGATCAAATTAAAAGCAATATCATCGCAAGATATCAGAAAAATTTTAATTACACGTTTTATTTGGAGATTATAATTATATATGTATGTATGCACACTGTATTTTCTCTATTTACTTTAGACGTTCTTTCGCTTGAAATTTATATAAAACTCCTAAAAACATGTTTAGTGTAGATATTGCAGGCTATTATTGGATTGGAATTTTAAAAAGTATAGTCGGAGAAAAGGAAGTACAGGGGTGGGCAAAAGTCCGTAAAAACTTTAAAAATTCCTAAAATCCGGAAAAATAACCGAAAAAAACCGGTTTGCAGGGTTAGCAATGCTAGGTCACGGGAATGTTTTAGACAGGGAGAAAAATAACTCAGAAAACAGCCGATAGGTGGCACTGACGTATACATGTCAAAGAAAGGATAACGTAAATAACGAACAGAATGCCTCCAAATCGTTTATTTTTGCAGCAGTTTCTCCCGACAGCACAATGCATGAACGAGGTTGCTTTAAAATTGGCGCTTAGTATTGGCGAGGAATGGGAGATATCCTGTTTGGGCGACTGTTGGTTGGCGCCAGCATTTTTTGGTTTTACTGATCAACTCTATTGCATAGAGTGACATTTTGATGAAGTATTCATCGTTGATCTGTGTATTGTACTGTTCTGATGGCATCATTTACCGAACCGTATGTTTGTGTTGCTTTTTTTTCTTTGTATTAACTTACAAGCACTTCACATCTACACAAACACGCACGTCTCGGGCTGGACAGTGACGAGAAAAACTAAATTCTGTCTGTCTGTATATTACATGTTCATGAATTGGTAGGTTGAATTGCAAATACGGTCTCGTTACCGTCGTGCTTGTAACTGACCATTCATTTTATCACGAAAAGACAATATATTTTCATATGATAGACAATATAATTTCATATCATATTTCATATGATGACATCATGAATCATATTTTCCATTCTATCCATGAGATATAATCAAGTTTTCTCCCCTGATAACTAAGGGTGAAGAAATGCAGTGAAGCCACTAAATAGCAACATTTCTAAGGGGTTACCTTTTTCGCAGGCCGAAATTTTGGCGCCTTTCCATTAAGGCCGGTTTCTTGAAAATTTAGGGTTAGTCTTCATAGAGACATTTTTTTTTTTTTATTGACGAAAAAAGGGAGAAGTCTTTGTGATAAATATTTAAAAAAAATTACGATAATTTTCGATTTTTATATCGTTTAATGAAAAAATTTTAATTATGATTTGAAATAAATGAAATTTGATGTTATCAAAATTCATGATGCGTTTGTTTCAAAAATATTGGCATACACCGAAGAAACTAGCGAGCGCAGTTTATGGAAAGGTCTTGTTGAATAGAGCAAATTTATGGCGCATGCGGATAATTCGTCTCCGACATTTCGCTCCTTGGCACATTTCACCCCCGGAAACTTCGCCAATGACAATTCACCCCGGCCATTTCGTCTGCACTGACTGTGTGAGAGAACATTTGAGTCACTGTATGAATTATCAAGTTAATGACCGTATGGGTGACCAAGTGAGTGATTAAGTTAATGACCGTATGAGTGAGCAATTGAAGGGGTGAGTGGCAAGTGCGTGACCATATGAGCGATTAAGTTAGTGACCGTACAAGTGAGTGATTAAGTTAGTGACCAAGTGAGAGTAACCGTGTGAGTGATTAAGTTAGTGACCAAGTGAGAGTAACCGTGTGAGTGATTAAGTTAGTGACCAAGTGAGAGTAACCGTGTGAGTGATTAAGTTAGTGACCAAGTGAGAGTAACCGTGTGAGTGATTAAGTTAGTGACCAAGTGAGAGTAACCGTGTGAGTGATTAAGTTAGTGACCAAGTGAGTGACCGTATGAGTGACCGAATTAATGAGTGATTAAGTTAGTGACCGTATAAGAGAGTGAGTGATTAAGTTAGTGACCGTATAAGAGAGTGAGTGATTAAGTTAGTGACCGTATAAGAGAGTGAGTGATTAAGTTATTGACCAAGTGAGTAACCGTATAAGAGAGTGAGTGATTTAGTTAGTGACTGTATAAGTGAGTGATTTAGTTAGTGACTGTATAAGTGAGTGATTTAGTTAGTGACTGTATAAGTGAGTGATTTAGTTAGTGACTGTATAAGTGAGTGATTTAGTTAGTGACTGTATAAGTGAATGATTAAGTTATTGACCAAGTGAGTAACCGTATGAGTGACCGAAATGGTGAGTGACGAAGTGAGTAACCGTATGAGTGACCGAATTAGTGAGTGACCAAGTGAGTAACCGTATGAGTGACCGAATTAGTGAGTGACCAAGTGAGTAACCGTATGAGTGAACAATTGAAGGATGTACGTGACCGTATGAGTGTACAATCGAAGGGTGTAAGTGACCGTATGAGTGAACAATTGAAGGGTGTAAGTGACCGTATGAGTCATCAGGTGCATATCTGTATGAATGACCAAGTGAGTGCGTTTAGACCGTATGAGTGTGTGGAGATCGTATGGTGAGCATCCGTATGAGTGAGCAATTGAAGGAGGTGAGTGGCAAGTGCGTGACCGTATTAGTGAGTGATTAAGTTACTGACCATATGGGTGACTAAGTTACTGACCATATGGGTGACTAAGTGAGTGACCGTATGAGTCACCAAGTGAGTGACCAGGTGAGAGCATCCGTATGAGCGAACAATTCAAGGGGTGAGTTAAGTTACATATGCGTCCGTTAGCTTATCAGACAATGCGTATCATAAGAATACATTGCAGTGTGGCTAAACTCAATTACAAAGTTATTACCCTGCTTCTCTTGATGTCGGAACAAAAAATAAGAATAATAATCCACGTTTCTAAGTGTTTCACTAAGATCTTTGAATTCAAAAAATCTGGATAAAAGTCCGGAAAGAACAGCATAACCTAACGGACAACACTTCTTTCTCGAATTAGGACTGGAAGTTGTATCAAAACCAGACGGGATAGCATTGGATTTGTCTCAGGAAATGTCTATCAGGTGGCATCATTTTCCTTCTATTTGCGACGAGAACCTCTTAAGATATAGCGTAAAACAATTTTACGAAAATAGAACTGCGAAACAGGTGCCCAGACACGGACGAATTATTGAAACCAGAGTGGTGTCATTGGATTTGCGTTAACGAGATCTATCCGCAGACATCCTGAACATTCACTACATAGACTCTGATTCACAAATATCTGTTGAGATATGAGTGCTTAAGCCATTTAGTCACATAACTTTATGCGAATGTACCCAGTATCGTCAGAAGATTTTATAAGGCTTATTCACGTGAAAACATGAAACACGTCAAGCTACTTTCGCTTGACATCATGTTTGTGTGGCCAATCCATGTCCGTGCCCGAGATTCATCGATTCAATATCTTGATGCATGGAGTCCGTGATCGCGCGAAGCCAATAATGGCCGCAGTTGCCTACAATCTATGGTTACGATATCAGGATCACTTTTCTCATACTGCCCCAGCAAATGCATACATAATTTTACGTTTGCAAAAATGTCTCATTTTTCTACCCGTAACGCGGAAATCGAGATATTATAAGATGATAAGGATAGCTCAATTTTATTATAATTAAAATGTTCCCGTACACCGAGTAGTTTCTCCCTCAAAAACTGCCTATCAGAATACATACAAATTTTTAGGATATCTTAATAAGACCATGGCAGAGAGATTTATGAAATTTAAAAAAAAGTTCAATTTTTGGCCACCAGGTGATAAAGTTGCACTTTTTTATTGCATTTTGCATTTTCCCATAGTCCATACAGCGTGTGAAAGCAAGCGTGTGTAGCAAGTTTCAATCGAATACGTCTACCACAACGGGCGCAACAGAAGTTGGAGTTGTGTCAGTATACTGACAGGTGCTACAGGTCTGAGCAGTGTCAGTATACTGGCACTATTCCGACCCACGTAGCGCCCCCCTCCCCCCTCTGGTGAGCGTATTCTATTGAAACTTGGTATATACGCTGCATGGGCAATGGGTAAAATGGAATAAAAGCAGCTTCACTTTTTCACCTGGTGGTCGAAAATTGAACTATACATACATTTTTTTTATTTCATAGATCATGGTCTCATTAAGATAATATAAAAAAATTTGGCTGTATTCGGATAAGCAGTTTTTTGGCAAAAACTATTGAGAGCACGCACGCGCGCGAGTGACCTTTGATTATAGTCACCCTGTACATAAACGAGGAGAGACATACAACACGAATTCGATGAAGTTGATGTCGATTTGCATGAAATTATTCACGTAATAATCCATTTTAAGTCAGATGTTATATTTTTTCAAGGGGTTGGTGCACGCGAATTTTCTAAAAAAAAACACGTTTTTTTCAACTTTTAAATACTATGAAATTTTCTGCGTTTAACAGTTCTGAAGTTTTCTTCTACCTTTATTAGAAACTAGCTATAATACCCGGCGCTGCCCGGGTTTTCTTCAATGAGGCTTTTTTGGATCCCGTGATACTTCCCTCTTTCTTTGAGGGACATCCAAACCAAGTCTAAGTTAACCAATATGGCGACTTCCTGCGCGAATCATAAAAGAAACAAATCTAGATTTAAAGAAACGTAGAAATGAATATTTTTCTCATTTTTTAAGGACGCTAAGTATTTCGATTCCCTTCCCTCCCATGAACTTCAAGTTATCCATCTCTGCCTATTCCAGCTTTCAAAAATGCTTAGTTAAAGCTGTGGAATTTCTTCGATGTACTTTATGGGCCCATAATTAATTTTAAAACATCCTAAACTATATGAATTCATGCAGTTGATATATTAAAAGACATTAGACATTTAGAGACATTAATTTTCATGCTCGAGAAGATGTAAATAAAAAATTGAAATCAATGTTATTGCATGGATATCCAACGCAAAAGTAGGTCCGGGGCTAATTATTTCCTATTTAATCTCCTGGGCTTCGTATATCTCTAAACGAACTCAATGTTTCAAAAATCTAGAATTCAGTCATTTTTTTTAAATTATTGATGTGACAGAAAACCCCATAAAATTTCCGCAATTTTAGCACTGATTTCTATGAGGATCGTCCTTTTCCTGACCCTCAAAGCGATGCTGATGATGATTATGACGTCATTCAAAAAACCTCATTACTGGGAGTATTGAAAATGTGGCCAACCATTATAAAGCCATAAATATTATACATATACGGACAGCGTTGAAGAAATGACAAACCATTGTAAAGGCATATGCACGTCTTAAACGCATTGCTAGGGAACCACAGTAACCGAAGTAAACGTTCGGAAAGTGATTGTTGAGGGCCAGAAAATATTGTTGCACGACAGTTTTTTGCCCATTTGGGGCACTTGCCCTGCGATATTTTACAGTAGCCTATCGTTCAAGTCGGGTCCCATTTGGTATATATATGCAAAATTTGGTGACGATCGATCTAAAATTGTAGATTTGTGTAGAGAACACACACACACACACATACAGAAAATCTATTTTATATACATAGATTACTTTGAAATATTTTTAATATATACTGCTGGCAGGCATTATATATGCTAATGTTTTCCACTTGCAATGATCTTTTCTCAAAACTAAGTTTTTCGTTAGATAAGGAACATTTATTTTTTTCAAACATCACTCATTCAAATGTCTTGAAACTTTGTGCTCCTCTCAACACTATGGTGATAGCACGAGGATTTTGTATTGAAATTATTTAAAAACATTAAAAAAACCGAAATATTGGCAAGTTTTGTCATTTCTGGAAAAAGTTAAAAGTTGTTAAAATTCGAGAAAAAGAAACAACCAACAATTAAAATCCTAAAAGCTAGTGATAAATTGTATAAAAATATCCATGGTATTTGAAAATAAAAATTGAGAGCCCACACCAAGTGAGTGGAAAATGTTCAATTGCTTCCTTAAAGGGGTCATCAGCATCTTGGGGGGGGGGGGTTGAATTTGCTGACTTTCGATGACAAGGGGGGGAGGGGGGGTTTGAAGGTTTCTTACGTCATCAACCACCCCTTTTTGAAAATATGAAATATTCTAAGCTGCTGACGAAATTTGGGGCTGACGGGGGGGGGGGGTGTCAGTGTTTTGCTGACTTTTGCTGACAAGTGGGGGGGAGGGGGTCAAAAATGGCTGAACATCTGCTTACGTGACCGCTGTGGTGGTCGAGTGGTTATAGTGACGGAATCGCGATGCGAGGATCTGGGTTCGAACCCCACAGTGGTGGTCGGCTGAAGTTGGTTTACTGTGGTTCCCAACTTCAAGGCGCAAATGCGAGCCGATCTCCCCGTCAAAAAGTTCCGCCACAGAGAGCAACAGTCCTACAACGATAAATCATTCAATCATAACACTTCACTCATAGTTAGAAAAACTGGTGGCGGATAGCAGCACTACACATAACAAGCGTTACAGACAAACAAAAAACTTCACGTCAGGTTTCACTACACGTACACGCACATTCCCGCATGTACCGATTCGTGGGGGGTTCCGCGGGGGAGGGGGTGTGCATGTGTGGTGTGGCTGTAGTAGGTAGGTCCTCCAAAAAAATGACTCGGGGATCCATGATGTTCTTAAGTCAGCCACCTCGTTGGGCAATTTGCCTGTTGTGGCGTTGTATTTGTATTTGTAATACTTGAATGGTCCCAAAGGAAGGAGATTTTTCCCATAGGAAAGCATGGGAAGCCAAGATCTGCACCAACCCCATTTTAAACAATTTGCGGGCGCTCTAATTTTTTGAAACAAAGAGTAAAATGTAATTCGACATTTCAGAAAGCATTCAATCTATTTTTTGCAGTTGTTTTTTTACGACCGATATGTTCAAGAACAGAGATGGTCAACTACTTTCTATTCGCGGGCTAACATAATGGTCAGCTATAGCGTCGTCAGCCGCATCAGTGGTGTAACTTCCGTATATAACCCGCTCCATTATTAACTGAATTATTTAGTTAGTTATTAAATTAATTTCGTAATCAAGTTTCTAAGCAGTTTGTTAATCAAGAAATCTGCTGTTGGAACCGATAGTTTGAAAATAATGTTCATAAATTTAATTTTTTTCACGGTACTTTTGCCTTCCCGCGGGCCGCACAAAATCACTTCACGAGCCAGCCCTGTCTTATAATATACAAAATATACGCATACTGAAATTAGTTTTTTCCCCAATACTCGAGCATTTCACGAACCAAGAACAACTCAAAAATTTCTGAGTTGTTTCAATATTTCGGAACAACCGTGTATTTCTCTCATTCAAATTTATACAATCCCCAAGGGGAATTTGAACGAAAAATGAATAATTTACTTTTTGAGCCTGTTACAAAAGTTGAATGCGCTCGAGCTCTTTATCATCATCATCATCATGAGCAATTTTAAATATTTTACATTAGTAGAATTATTGCAAAAAATCATTTCATCATTATATTTTTAATATTGTTATTAGTTTTATCACCAAGAGATTTTTCTGAAATCTGATCATTATGGGGGGAAAAAACCTAAATTAGTTTCTTTGAAATATATATAATTCCACGAAAATTTGAAATATACATAATAAATAAAATAATATTTTCATTTTTGTTATTGATTATGATTCAAACACAATTTTCGTGAAATTAATGCGCTTTATACATCCCAAATGTATTAAATTTATCCGATGGAAGCTCGGTATTAATAAAACACATTTAGTCGTTATAATGAGGTAGAAACTATCGAGAAATATATAATATATTTTTTCGAAGTTTTGGGGGAAAAAGAGATTCCAGAAGCGAGATTTATTTCTCTGATAATTTAAAAAGGAATAAATTCCAAATGAATATTAATTATCATCCGATGGTATTGGAATTTACCGTCTGGAATATCAGCCGCTGTGGTGGTCGAGTGGTTATAGTGACGGACTCGCGATGCGAGGATCCGCTGTCGAACCCCACAGTGGTTGGTGGTCGGTTGAAGTTGGTTTTCTGTTGTTCCCAACTTCAATGCGAGCCGATCTCCCCGTTAAAAAGTCTCGCCGCAGACAGCAACAGGCCTACAACGTTACAAATATTCAATCATTACACTTCACTCACAATTTGAAGTATAGATGGCAGCACTGAAATATCATACACAACACTGGCTACACACTCAGACTGTTAGGTGCACTCACCTTGTTCCAGACTCTGCCCCGAAGCTGGGCTGGAAGAGATCTCGGCAACGGGATAAGTCCAGTGGCAGAGACCCTGGCGTTCATTCGTCTCTAATTTCATTCAACCGAATAAATAATTCAATGGACTTTTAAGGTCAAAAGCATGAGATTAAACATTTTAACTCTTTTATAACAATCTCGGTTATAGCGCCAGCTCGGTTATAACGTCAATAATTGGTGGTTTCTGACAAATTCCCATGGTCTATCAACTCATCTGATAATATAATGCCCTTTTGGTCTTGAACTTTCATTGGGCGTTTATTTGGTTGAATGAAATTCCAGACGGTATAAATGTGTACAGTGCACGCATGCAAGTATTATCAGGAAATAATTATTTCATTAATTGCTAATGGAAATAAATTTTGTTTTTAAAATTTTGAAAAATGTATTATAACGACTCAATAGTCAAACTCGGCTATAACGGCATCAAAGATTTCGCGAAATTTTTCTCGTTATAGCCGTGGTGTCGTTTTCAAGACATTTTTACCATACAGAATATTATCAGATGCGATCATACAGCGTGTATAAAATAGTTTAAACTATAATTAGGTCTGGCCATATTCGACCAGGAAAAATACGGGACATTACCACAAATTCCCACACAATTCAATATTAAAGATCCTTGCTTTCAACGTCAGTGGAAACGTAACGACCTCGGATATAACGTATATTATTTGTTATAATTGTGGTGATAGTATATATATAGTGTCCACAAAAATCGACCGACGGCTTTCAAAATGGGATAGCAAGAAAATGGTGACAGATATTAAAGTCATTCCAGCGGAATATGAATGTGCGAAGTTAGGAATTTCAGATACGTCATTCATGTTGCAAGGGGATGTTTATTGAAATTAAGAAATTAACTTTTTATATAGGCACCTGTGCCGTAAAGCACAATTAGTAAGTAGTTACCCTGCCTTTCCTAATGCCAACAAAAGAAATCCGCGTCTCCAAGTGCAATATTCGCAGAGATATCTGAATTCAAGGAAAGTTGGGAAAGAAGCGTTGTTCGTTAGTTTTTGTTGTTCTTTGCCAACTTTTTTCTTCGATTTTTGAATTCAGATATCTTTGCGAATATTGCACTTGGGAAAGTAGAATTTTTCTGTTGGCCTCAAGAGAGACAGGGCAACAACTTTCTGATTAGGTTTTTTTTTTGGGTACAGAGTGTCCATATAGTTTTTTCCCCCTTTTCATAACATTACACCACATTGCAACATGAATGACGTACAAGATATAGTGAAAACTGGCTAATTATGTAGAGATACAGATTTTTCAGAAAAAAATAATCTCTGTCGGGACTCGAATCAGGATCCCTCGATTGCTCTACCAACTAAGCGATAGAGTGACAGGTAGAATATTTAATCTTTATAGCGCATATATATGCTGAATGGAACCGTGCAATGGCGGGTGGTGAGCCCAGAAAAATCATTTTGGCCTATTGGCTGTGATGATGTTAATATGGACCTGTCCGTGTTTACCCTTTTCTCTTTTTTCACGAAGTACATTTTACATCACCGCACACTTGCTGTAGCACAGAATTTCTCCCCACGGGTATTTATAAGGAATAATTGTTGATTTTACCGAAAACTGGAAACATTTTTACCGAGAATTAGCGATGTCCCGTATTTTTCCTGGTCGAATATGACCAGACCTAATTATAGTTAAAATCACTTTATACACACTGTATGGTCGCATCTGATAATATTCTGTATGGTAAAAATGTCTTGAAAACGACACCACGGTTATAACGAAAAATTTTCGCGAAATCTTTGATGTCGTTATAGCCGAGTTTGACTATTAAGTCACTATAAGACATTTTTCAAAATTTTAAAAACAAAATTTATTTCCATTAGCATTTAATGAAATAATTATTATTTCCTGATAATACTTGCATGCATGCACTGTATACATTTATACCGTCTGGAATTTCATTCAACCAAATAAACGCCCAATGAAAGTTTAAGGCCAAAAGAGCATTATATTATCAGATGAGTTGATAGAGAAAATACCATTAGGCTTAGTGTTATCATCCGGGTAATGAATGGTTCTTATCAGATGCAGTTTATCCATGTCTTATTGGCTCATTCTTAATGATCCGTGGAACATAAATGTTATCATGACGTTTCTAAATCCCTTGATGTATCGTTTTTGGTGCTTTAAGTAATAGTTTATTGTTGTATATTTTTTGTATCATTCACATGGAAAATGTTTCCGAAAGAATATTTAAAAATATTTAACATAGAGCAACTAATTCAATATGAGATAATTTTGAGCTACTATTGTAGCTGGTATGATAAAAATATGCAAATTTAATACGTATTTGATTTGCTGAACATTCATTTAGATGATACAGGCTCAACCAATGGCCAGCGGGCCAAGTGTGGTCCTGAGAAACATCTGATGTGGCCTGCAACAGATAGATATCAAACCTAAAAATGAACTAATGCGACACATGAACGGATCATTCAAGTGACCGTCTGTGCAGTTTCCACATCACATGGCAGCCCAGATCACTTAAGTGGCCCACGGTACATTTACATATGACCTCAATTGCGGTGCAGTTCCGGAACAATCAAGTGGCCCGTGGCGCATACTAAGATCACTCAAGTGACACGTGACACCAAAATTACAGAAAACGTAAATGACCCGCAGCACAACTTCAGCTCACTCAAGCGACTCATTGCTCATTAATAGATCACGTAAGTGACCCGCGACAAAATACCACTTCACTTAACAGATCCAGTTCCAATTAAGAGATCACTGAAGTGGCTTGTAGTACATTTTCATACCACTTACGTGGCTCGTGGCGCATACTCAATTCACTAAAGTGATTCGAGACGTATTTACAGGTCACTTAAGTAACCCGCAGCACAACTCCAGTTGACTCAAGCGGCAAATTAACAGATCACTCAAGCGACTCATTGCACACTAATAGATCACGTAAGTGATTCGCTACGCAATTGCACTTCACTTAACGGATCCAGTTCCAAATGGCAGGTCACTGTGGCTCTTCCGGCACATTAACAGATCACTTAAAATGACCCGAGGCGTGATTACAGATCGCTCAACACCCCTGAATGACACCCTGTATACCAGCCGTTCTGAACCTGGAGCCATATGGGCTCCAGTGCTGTCCTAAGGGGGCCACGGGGGAAAACAGATGAAAGGGGGAGCCAAGAGGGGACAAGTGATGAAGGGGCCGGAGAGAACTGTGAAGAAATAAAACATCCAAGTGAGATATCGTGGAAAGAAACCGTGACTATTTTCAGAATTCAGCAGAGCTATACCACGGTCATTATAACCCATGGGACAAATATGGGCATTCCCCGGGGCCTCATAGGAGGCCTTTCATGATCAGATCTAGTTCTATAATTTTCGAATATAAAATATGTGTAAGCTGTAACTTCTATTTAAGTATGGGGGTCCCGGAACATCACTTTGCCCGGAGACTCACGTTGCACACAGACCCACAGACGGCCATGTATGAAAACCCCATCGAGAAAGAAGCTCACTGAACCCAGTGGGGTAGTTGCGGATCCAAGTAGATGTATCTGGGGAATCGATATATATTGTGCAGGTTCGGTGGATCGTCCCGTATTTTACACAGACCTATATTTTTACTCATATATCGAAACAATCGGGCGGAATGACCACGCACCTTCTGGATCCGGGCCCAGGGTTAAACCTCATTATAAAATTTTTGTTTCGATTTAGTTCAATCCAAGGAGTCGAAAGGGTCTCGCTCTTATAGACGCATGATGATGCCTAGATAAGACAGGGGGCACGAGAATAAAATATGGTCCAGAGGGGAGCCATGGACTAGAAAAAGGTTGAGAAACACCATTGTTTTTTGTGCGTACCATTGTATACCATACCACATTGCATACTATTTTTTGACCCGTGTCGCGTATCTGGCCCTTGGACTGAAAAATTCATGCTTTACAAGCTGTCTGGACATTTCGTAACATCCATTCCTACAATTTGCATCTCCACCATTACCATCATTACACTTGCACAGTTAACTTTCAAAAATCATTACCGAGTCCCTTATACCCATCCTAGAAAATTCATAATCATCTCAGCATCGTATATAGAACATAATTAGACGCATAATACCCTGTCTTTCTGTATGGGTCAGTGTTGATGATTCGTAGCTTTTCCTGTTTTCTGTTGAGAAACGTAATTACTCGTACAATGAGGAGGGGGGAGAAAACCGAATAAAAATTTTTCACGCAATTTACTTATCGGGTCATTTACTCGGCATTAATACGAGATTAACAATAACAAGATATGCTCCAATGAGAATGTATCACGTCTAGTAGGCGCGGGGGGAGGGGGGAGGGGGGGAGGGAGAGAAAAAGTCACTAAGCTCATTAGCGACGTCACTCGAAACGAGTAATTAAAGGTCGTTAAGGACATTATTCGAGACATCACTTCGCTAATTCTTCCTAAACGTCCGAAATTTTTCTGCTCCTCGGTGACCGCGACGCAAATTTGTTTATTGTGTCGTACGTACCACGTGTGGGAAAAGAAAGCGCAATGAGTTATTGCACCTCCCCCTTGTGGATATTATAATACATCATAATGTTTTTATAATCAAATTACCGTCATGTATATATTTTGCTGTCAGGTCCGGATAAGAAAATGTTCTTCGTCAGCGGCGATATATCGCGTTTAATCGTGTTAGTATTTGCTGCGATTCATATGCAGTGTGATAAAGTACACTTGGTGGCCAAAAAATTAGGCAACCCCCTCCCCTCCCCGTCACTGGAACCTCCACTCGCCCCTGCAGCGCTGACGTAATAAACCGTATTTGCTGATAAAAAAAAAAGCTTTGGCCTTGTCAGGAGGACTAGTTAACGTTGAAATTTGCCTGTTCATGGGTGTGGGGGACGGCGACGACGAGAGATTTGAGTGACTTTGAACGCGACACGTCGGTGGGTGCCAGAAAGAGCGATTCCAGTATCTCCGGAGTCTAAAAAATGCATTTATGTCCTAAAAAAAAGTGAAAATGCCTTAAATAACTATAATTATGCCGTATAAATCAAAGAAACGACCTAAACATTTCTATTTCTGGTAAAATTAATTTTGGGAAAATAATGTGAGAATGTACTTTGTGTAAAACTCAGTAATTATTTGATAGCAAACTCAAATCTCACAAAGATGAAACGTGCCCAGAAAATCTATTTCCCTGAAGGCTCATCATAGGCGGAGATAGACAGACTTGGAAGTCTGGGGAGGGAGGGCATGGTCATTATTGCTGAGGGCACGATGATGATGATGTCAGTTCATATATACATTAGATCAGTCAACTCCACCTTTGACGCTGGGGGGGGGGGGGGGGCACTCCCATGCTCCCCCCGTATTTCCGTTCTTGAGGTTCATGTGGTACACTTGAGACCATGCCGCCCCGACCCCCCCTCCCCCCATGGGGAAGGCTAAGGGCTTTGAGCATAGGCCTTATGTTTTTGCAATATTTAAAACTATAAATTTTCTTGAAAATTTATTAAGGAGCAAGCTGAAACTCAATCTGGGGTTCTGTCAAAAGTCACTACTACTAGTTTAGGCCTCGAATTCACTATTATAGGCCTATGTGTGTCTATTGATAAATCGACATATTTTTACAGAGAACTTTAAATTCTCGCTTTTTAAAGTAGTTATAATTAGATATAATACGTAACCAATGTGTTAGAAATACGTAATTCGGTTAGACGGTCCATAAAATTTTGCGGCCCTGTGCGATCGCATCCTTCACACTTGCCCAAGTCCGGCCCTATAAGAGGTCGCGGCCTCTCAGAACGATTTTAAATGCAAATACAGTCTAAGCTACTCAATGTTATCACATCGGAACTTCTGGTTTCTGATAACAATAACCGAATGATAACTGAAGTTGAATCCCGTTTTAACGAATATCGTTATAGCAAAAATCTCGGTGTAACAAAACCTTTTGTACTCCTTTATTAAATTTACGTAGGAACAATGTATATTGCGAATTCCAATATTACGAAATGAATTCAAGCGAGTACATAGGGGATGCGATTATAATCCGTGTTTCTGATTCTGGAAACCCGCATCGTCTCAGATTGGTTAAAAACCCGAAACTCAAACTTTTTTTCAGCTGGAAATACCGGTTTTTAACCAATTGGAGAAGTCGCGGGTTTCGAGAATCGGAAACACGCGTGCACTATAATCGCACCCTAACGTTCCAAAAATTTATCTTTTTTTATCCCGGAAAGTAGGTTTCAGAGAATTAGCCGACCATCACTGTGCCGCCAACGAGTGGTTACAACTTGGTATGAGAGTCCAGCTGACCGCACAGTGGTCGTCCCGAACCAGTCTGGTCCCTTTTCTTCGCATCGTTACCCCTACGTTACCCCTACTTCCTACTCTTCAGAACGGGAATTGGATTCGTGGACTTACACGAAGTCACAGTCGTCCCACCCGATTTCACGCCAAAAATAGATAAAGACCAGCGTTTCTCAACCTATAGTCCGCGGTCCAGAGTCTTTCCGCGACAATGGCATGGGGGTCCGCAGTTAGGCTGGATAATTCGATTCTAACTGAATGAAAAATTATTTACTTTTAGTTTATTTTATTAACACCCATATGGGTTCAAATAAAAAAATTGTACCTTCATACTTAAGTTCTCCATACTTCATGAAGGAAAATGCGGGAAATTGCGATCCGAAATACGGGATATCGCTGATTGTAGCCGAAAGATGTAGTTTATGACATATTTGCTAATAACTGCAAAAGTGGATGGAGGCTGGGCTGATACAAACCGTAGTAAACAAAAACGTATCCGACGAAAAAAAAACAACATTCAAACGAATAGATGACCATATTTCATTGAGAAAAATAAGGAGAACTTGGATCTTAAATACCGTAAAATACGGGATGTCACCAATTATCATTAAAAAACGGTTTCGGCTCGGCGATGATGAATCAGCCAATCAGTCAGGACATGTCATTATATTATATTATATATATAAATATGTAAAACTATGGAAGCTACAGTAGACATAGTCATGCCGAGATTGTCGCGATACAGCGCCATCTCTGATTTATTATATTTTTAAAATAAAATCAGAGAAAAAATATAAGAAACAACTACGTTGAGACACTGCAACTGCAACTTGTTGCAGTGTGACAGCTACGGCACTCTTTGTGGTGAAACACGATAAGCGATGAGGACGGCTTTGACGGTGAAGGTTACAAGTGATAAGAAATACGCATGCCATTTTCCATTACAATTTTGCCGGAAATACGGGACGGACCTGCACCATGAGACCAGGGAAAGAGATCACATGTGAATTGTCATACATTTCGGCGATAGAGAAATTGCTAATATATCAGTAGGGCATTTAGCCGAATATGTTGACAGGCAACGTAGTGATTGGATGGATGATCCATCACCCAATGGTACTGTTGTAAATATGACTAAGAGGGTGCCCCCCAAAAATTGCTAAACATTGCGAAAAAAAACGATGCCGAAGATAAGTATAATTGTCAATAATATTGCCGAAAAATTGCCGATTGAGGGATAGGAAGCGCTTTGGAAAACAATCCTTCTTCATTGCTGAAAAAAATGCTTAAATTCTGGAAATCAGGAGAAATATCTCAAGAAAAGACTGAAAGTCCTTGAAAAATACTTCAAAACTACTGAAAATCATGAAAAAATTCCTTAAAATTGCTATAAATCATGAAAAAAAAAAAAATTCAGCTCGTGAAAATAACGAAACCATAAAACAAATATGCAAAGTCATAGAAATCCCTGCCCTACTATAAATCACTCTGTATATTCTAAATTCCAAAAAAAAAATCCGAATTATATAAATTGTTATTTTCCATATTTCTTTCAAATATTTTGGAACTTTTATCCGATAATCCTTGTAAAACAATTCCTTCTCCCATGTTCGAAGAAAATAACATGGAAACAAAAAAAGAAAGGAAATTAATCTCGAAGACATAAATCCTTGTAAAAATAGGAAATTTTTCGTGCGCAATGTTATCTTTAAATTATGTTTTTTTCGCCCTTTTCCTTAACCGAACATGATAAAAATTCATCTCCATGGATCTTCTTCGGAATTTTCTTCTAATTTCAAAATTTTATTCCATGTAAACACGTGTTGGAGGAATTTTGTAAAAAAAAAGACGAAAAACATTTCTTTTGGGAAATATTCCATGAGAAAATTATGCAATTTTTTTTTTTTACTTTAAAAACATTTTATGTGTATTTAACATTCACCGCATTAGTCTTTAGTATCCATTTTTTCCCCTCTGTTCTAGATGTTATGATAATGAATATCCAATAATTGCTGGAAAATTAACAATTTTTTCTCTCTCTACTCCATGTCATGCTTCTAGAGTTTTGATCTTCTAAATTTTTTTGTTTTTTTATCATTAAATAAATCAAAGAAGAACCAAAAAATGCTTCGACTGAGCCCTCTTTCTTCAAGCGTGGAATTCCTATAATGAATCGACCTTTTACTAAAAGTTAATTAACTTTCCTTCGTATTGGAAAGCATCTTTATATATATATACAGGGTTTTCCGATGATTAAAACAATGTGTAGGTAATCCGTGTGTATATATATATATAGAGCAGTGACCTTCAGCTGCTGGTCCGCGGACCGGCGCCGGTCCGTGGGAATTTCCTGATAGGGTCCATGAAACATTTTGTCCAGTTCGTGTAGACACTTCATAAATTTTTGATTTTATTAAATGAAATACGTTGTGTACACTATTTATGGGGGGTCACATATTCGAGTATTACGTCAGCGTCGATGGGGTTGGGGGTTCGGGTTTGCTGACAGGAATGGGGGGGGGGTTGAATGTGACGCTTACGTCATCAGTCACCGTTTATAAAAATATGAGATATTCTTAATGACATCTTAGGGGCCGTTCAAGTATTACGTAAGCAAATTTTTTGCCATTTTTGACCCACTCTCCCCCCCTCCCCTTGTCAGCAAAATTTCGTCATCAGCTCTGCCCGTCTGAATCCTAACGCATATTGGTGGGATCAGGGACGTACACAGAGGGGAGGGGGCATAGGGGGCTCTCTCGTGCCCCCTTCTCACGATCAAAAATTTATTTTAATGCAAAAAAATACATTTTTTTAATTGAAATTTCGGAAGAAAATACCTTTATATGTTATTATAATAAATTTCTAATTAATTTCAATGTAATTTGAAGACTATGTGAACGCAAAATTTATCTTTAATAAATTCATCGCGACCTACCCTCTAAACCATACAATGATACATCGCATAAAGACCCTTGACCCGCGGACCAAATATGGCCTTAGGGGTTGTCTGATGCGGCCTGCCCTCCTCAAACCTAATTTTGTAAAAAAAAATGAAGTAAGCGGCACATCTACAGATCGCTTAAGTGCCCGTGGTACAATTTCAGAACATTTAAGAGGCCCGTGGCACATTTGCAGATGTGAACAATGATCACACATCAATACTTAAATGACTTATCACTTAAATGACCCGGGACAAAGTTCCAGAGCACTTAAGCGATTCGTGACACATTTAGAGATCCCTTGAGTGACATGTGACGTAGTTTTAGAGCACTTAAGTGGCCCCCAGTGCGGTTGTACATCACTCATGTTACCAGCGGCACATTCATAGATTATTTAAGTGATCCGCGGCATATACTTATGGATCACTTGAGCGGCCCGGACACATTTCCAGATCACTTGGGTCCTTGCAAAAATTTAGAGATCACTATAGTGGCTCTGTAGGGCACTCATCAAAAGGGCGGATGTCACTTCAAGTGCCCACAAACTATCGAAAGGTTTTTCTCTTTTTTGGCGCACCGAGTAAGATGCCATTAAAAATATTTCATATTTTAATAAAGGTTGGTTGATGACGTAAGCAAAATCCAAACCCCCCCTCCCCCTTGTCATCAAAAGTCAGCAAATCTGAAACCCCCCCTCCCCTCCCCCATCGATGATGACGTAATACTTGAACGGCCTCTTATTGGGGGTACCAAAAACGAGAAAAAACCCAAAATATTGTCAAAGGCGAATGAAGTTGCCAACTATCGCAAAAAATGCTGAAAAATTGCCAATGCGGAAAGTAGGAAGCTTCAGCTAGACTCAATGGGTGAAAATTTATAATTCATCAAATTGAAGCTTATATGTTTGCCAAACATCTGAAATTACTAAGTTCATATGAGATGGTAATTTTCACTGTGATGGGAAAATATCCAAATTCTGGATTTGGAAAGTTCAAGTGAACCTCATTGAAAACAATAGAGAAAAACAGGAAATTTTACGAAAAAGGTTGGATCGTTCAAAATTACGGAAAGGTCCCTTAAAATATAGGCCATATAGTCACGCTGTACATTCAAGTTTCTGGCCCACGAGCGACAGAAGTAACGCATATCTGGCCTGCGGACTGAAAAGTTTGTCTACCTCTTCCTTAGGCCGGAATTACGGTATGAAAGTTCATAAAAGTTCATTTGTATAACTTGAAAAATTCAACCAATAGGGTTACATTAGAGAAAACGTAACCGATAATTGGTTGAATTTTTCAAGTTTTATTATGAAATGGAACTTTTTATAGCGTAATCCAGGCCTTATACTAATGAAGCTCCTGCACCTCCTAAGCTGACTCGAACTGTCATCCAATTCTCCTAAGACGCATTCCTTCTAAAAATGACGGCGGAATCCCTATATAATTCCATCTAGAGAATATTTACACAAAAAATGTATGAAAATTTTATTCATGGTATGAATTAGGTCCAGCCTGTGTCGTTCGGCCGCTCGATGCGAGACCGGAATCGTCAGTCAGGCAAGTGTCTCATTATCAATCTGGCGTTTCTGCATACTGATTGATGTCGTAATTGATAAACTATATCTCAAGACATCATACATCACATCGAGAACTGCTGGATCCGGTAGTCCTTCCCGGGCAGTAATCAATCACCCCTCGTTCGTGGCATCCATAGCAGCCCGAGTTGCGATTCTAAGAGCGTCCGTATGCAAAGATCGTCTATATGGGAAGTGATTTGGAGCATCGGCATTACGTATACTGCAGTCGGCACGATATTTCCGTTCCCTCAGGAATTCGACAATATGTGTCAGAGTTGAAGCTAATATGACGTTCCAGGCATAAGTATGATGTATATGCGCATGTATTGAGATTTGTAATCATTGATCAGAAAGTGCAGTGCTCATAGCGTTGATAAATAACGAACAGGATTCGTCTTATCTTCAACACGGGAGAGATTTCTGTGCAGTTTTGGAAGAGGTTGGTCGATACTCTCTTGCAGGGGGTGGTAGAAAACACCAGAAAAAGTCATTTTTTTCGTCATAGTATGAATAGTTATCAGTTATAGTAGCGACACAAATAATAGGAACGAATTTTCAGTGTAGAAGTGTTTTTCAACCTGTGGTCCGTGGACCCCTGAAGTTCCGTGAGTACTCTGCATGAGGGCTCGCAGAATCTTTTTCATTCACTGCCATTGTATTAATGACACTTTTTCTCCCCGTGATTTATTATTTCAATTTTTTACATGCAAATTATAATTTTTTTACATGCAAATTATAAATTTTTTACATGCAAATTATACATTTTCTACATGCAAATTATACATTTTCTACATGCAAATTATACATTTTCTACATGCAAATTATACATTTTCTACATGCAAATTATACATTTTCTACATGCAAATTATACATTTTCTACATGCAAATTATACATTTTCTACATGCAAATTATACATTTTCTACATGAAAATAAATTTTTTACATGCAAATTATACATTTTCTACATGAAAATAAATTTTTTACATGCAAATTATCTTATATATAAATGTGAAAGTATGTATGTATGTATGTATGTATGTATGTATGTATGCTCTTTATACAAATCTACAGTTTTAGACCGATCGTCGCCAGATTTTGCATATATACCAAACAGGACCGGGATTGAACCGTAGGCTACTTTAAAAGTTTGTCAGAGCTGGGCAAATGCCCGAAATGGGCAAAAAACTGTCGGGCAACAATGGTTTTGGGGCCTCAACAATCACTTTCGGAACGTTTACTTTGGTTACCGTGGTTCCCAACAATGCATTTCAGACATGTATATGCCTTTACAATAGTTTGTCACATCTTTAACGCTGCCATCATAACAGTTTATTCCTTTATAATGGTTTGTCACTTTTCCAATCCTCCCAGTAATTGAAGAAAACCCGGGAAGCGCCGGGTATTTCTGCTTGCCTATATACAGGGTGTCCTGTAAGTGATAATGCGGCCTTTATCTTATCAACCGCCCATCGTATAGGTATAGTTTCAATTTAAAAAATGCGTAAAGGGCATTTGAATAATATTCGCTGCACAAGCTGGACGGGAAGCGCCGGGTATTTTTGCTTGCATGTATACAGGGTGTCCTGTAAGTGCTAATATGGCCTTTATCTCATCAACCACCCATCGTTGAGGTATAGTTTCAATTTAAAAAGTGCTTAAAAGGAGTTTGAATAATATTCGCTGCAGAAGCTGGACATCTGACGTCACTAACAACAGAGAACAACAAGTACGACGATAAAACAGGGAATAAAAATGTTCTACGTTAGCTGATGAACTCAATGCTTGCCTCAAATCATCAGCACTCTACTTCACCAAACACCAACTCTGGCCATATCGCTACATTGCAATTTACTGCCATTAGTGAGATGGGTTGGAAGTGAAGGTTCTGTCTATCGGTGGTCGCCTCGAGTTTGTTAAGACATCAACACTCTGGCACGAAGCTAAAAAATTATCATTATCCACCAACATGCGAGTTCAACTGCAAAATGACTCAGCACTGCTATCATTTTCACATCAGTTGATCAAACTTGGCCGTGGAAGAATTCCCGTAGACCCAAGCACTGGACTGATAACGTTCCCAAATGGATTTTGCCAGTTATTATATATATAAACTCAGTTCAAGAACTTGCAGACAAAGTCTTCCCAAACATTCAACAAAATCACCGAAACCATGAGTGGCTTTGTGAGAGTGCGATTCTGGCACCGAAAAATGACAGTGCGAACAAAATCAACGGAAAAATCCTAAAAATTATTCCGGGAGACTCCACATCTTACAAATCGGTTGACACTGTCACAGACACAGCGCAGACAATTCTGTATCCTGCAGAATGTCTGAACTCTTTTTGGATATTCCGGGTGTGCCACCACACAATTTGACCCTCAAAGTCGGAGCACCTGTAATGCTTTTAAGAAATTTGGAGACACCGATACTCTGCTATGGCAACAGACTCTGCGTGAAGAAATTGCACAATTGCATCATTGAAGCAACGATTCTAACTGGATGTGATGGAGGAGAAGACGTCTTCATTCCACATATCCCAATTATCACTGAAGAAATGCCATTCACTTTCAAGCGATTAGTTCCCGATTAGTTTAGCTTTTACCATGACAATCAACAAAGCGCAAGGCCAGTCGTTAGCAGTGGCAGGTATCAACCTACTTGAACCCTGTTTTTCACACGGAGAGCTTTACGTCGCGTGTTGGTAATCCTAAAAGTTTGTACATCTACACACCAGATGGACAAACAAAAATATTGTGTATCCACAAGCAATTGCCTGAAGTTTTTAATTAAAATATTTAAAAATGAAAGTAATTTTTTCTTACTTAATAAGGAAATATTTTGATTAAGAAATAATTAATAAGCTATACATATATGCATTTTTTACGGGGCGGGCAACGTCGCCGGGTATCAGCTAGTTTATAATAATAATAAAAAAAAACGTGATCCTCACGTATTCCCAAGGGATCAGCATGATCCATCCAGGGAATTTGTTATTGTTAGTAAACATCCATGCCCGAACCCAGATTCGAACCAAGACCTGCACAGTGAGTGAGAGGCTAGCTCCCTGGTGGCTGATATAATTCTTTAATATGCAAAAAATATATGCAAAATATATTTTTTTATGAAATGCAAATTATAAACATTTTATATGTAAGTTGTGTTATTTTTGTGCAAATTATACTTTT
The DNA here is from genome assembly GCF_987345545.1 of Pholcus phalangioides. Classification (NCBI taxonomy): domain Eukaryota; kingdom Metazoa; phylum Arthropoda; class Arachnida; order Araneae; family Pholcidae; genus Pholcus; species Pholcus phalangioides. Next base: position 2,062,901 of record NW_028301611.1, read on the forward strand.
TTATGAGATTCGGATTATAAATTTTTTATGATTATTTGAATTATAAATTTTTTATGATTATTTGAATTATAAATTTTTTATGATTATTTGAATTATAAATTTTTTATGATTATTTGAATTATAAATTTTTTATGATTATTTGAATTATAAATTTTTTACATGCAAATTATATATATTTTTTGATATTCAAATTATAGTTTCTATGGTGTGTAAATTATAAATATTTTGTAAATGCAAATTATATAAGAAAACAGTGCATATTTTAGATTTCATGGGAGAACGGCATCAAAAGAAATTGACCTCCACTACAGGATGCCCGTGACATCAAAAATGGTGGGAATGCTGCAGAAAAGGGGGTACGTAGAGACTGCTGAAAACAGTGAGCAATGCTTAAAAGTGTCTACAAAAATATGAGACACACAATTCCCCCCCATCAACTTATTCCCAACTACGAGACAACCTCTCTGTTGAAAAGCCCCGCCAGAGAGAGCAACAAACGTTGCACACCACGGTACAAATATTCCATCATTACTCTTCGATCACTCACACAATGAAGTACAGATGGCAGCTCAAGCATCACACGCAAGATACACCCTCAGACCGTTTGGTACACACACGCACACTTCCAGCACAACTCATTTGGCAGTCAATTAACCACATCAATAGAACTCGTTTCTTTCACGAAGCTTTCTGAAGTTTCTGAAGTAACTGACAAAATACGAAGCAAGTCTACGATCCAAAAATGCCTGTATAAAAAACGTTAATCTGCTCTTTCTTGGTATCAGTAGAGGAAAAAAATGTTTCTCTTCGGTTTTTCTCCCCTCGCTTTCAAAGATTTTTCTTTCGTATCGGACATGGAATCGGTCTCTAGAAAGAAGAAAGGAACATTTCTTCTGTGTCTGCCATTTAAGATTGGAGTCATTCGTTGAGGATGAGCTTTCTTAGTTCTGATGAGGCTGAAGGGATCGGTGCAGTTTCTTATCTCAAATGAACAGGCTGGATGGCCATTAATGATATTTCCGCCAGTTAAACAAACGAAGAAAAACGCAACTAGACATCGAATTGATGTTATACTTGATCTTCTATCCAACATCTGTGAATGAGAGACTTCTGAAAATAACTTTTTTTTCAAGAGAGACTAATTAGTAAGTTCGTCATTAGTTTTAGATTTCTCATTGATAATTTGTGTCTAGAAAACGTCTTTCAAATTGATGCCGGAGGCAATCGCGCCCAAATGAGCGACAGTTTCTGTCGAAGTAATTTCAAACTTCAATCGCACGGCTGAAAAAATAAACGCAGCGCCACCATCTTGCTCTCATTTTAAAGAAGAAAAATGGAAATTTGTGCCAGTACTACTGCTGTAGCGCCCGAGTGGTGTGGCAGTAAGATGCTCGTCTATCACCGTGAAGGTTATTATCACGGTCCCGGGTTCGAATCCGAGGGTGGATATAGATAAGATATTTTACCTAACGAACTTGAGGCGACCACAAATAGACAGCGTGCGTTCATTTCCAACCCATCTCATTAATGGCAGTAAATTGCAATACAACGATGTGGCCAGAGTTGGCGAAGTAGTACCACTACTGCTGTAGTACTCCGTGGCAGGCTGACGTTGAGAACTGCGCAAGCACTAAGCAATCCCAGGATTTTCGACTTTCTGGATTCGAGGTGTCTATGAATGGGGGAAAATATCTCAGAGAATGAAAATTCCGATTCGAGTGAATAAACTGCTATTTTAAAGAGGAGTGCATTTGCTGCAACTCGTTTTTGACTTCAAGTTCGTATCTTGAAAAGATACGCGACTATGAATCTTAAAATTTCTCGATTTTTTGAAATGCCACGATATGCGAGGGCAAAGTACCACCAAAAATCAGGCACGGAATCCGTAGAACACAAAGCTCAAAAGATAGTGACACCGAAAACGCCGGTTCCATTCCAAACACAATACCAACGTGCAATATGCCTTAAGACTTATTGGCTGTTAATCCTAGACACACTTCCAATTAGAAATGTACTACCTTAAGGATTTTAATTTAAGACAAAGCCCTACCATAACATTTTACGGTACGGAAAATATCATTTAACAATTTACTTTTTCTATCTGTGAACGATCGAGGTTTTTCAAAAATAACTGCGGCGGCGTCCGACACTGCCAATGTTTGTTTTTTGCTAAAAGTTTGATGCAATGATATAATTATTTTGTATTTGCAATGAAAATGCGAGATTGATAACGATGATGATTATGGATAGCTCGCCACTTTGCTGCTAGATGGCTCTCATTTCAATTTGTTTATAATTGTCAAGCCTTGTTGATATCCATTCAACACGAAATCATTTCAATTGTTGCGTTGTTGTCGGGATATTCGGCCAGATTATCCCCCTTTACAAAATAGTATTCTGTTCATGGTGCAATGTAAAAATAATGAGTTAATTGTTTCCTCATCCAAGCTCACTGACCCTTTGAAGTCTCTCTAAGAACCCCTGGTTAAGAATCACTGCTTTTGATAAAGCAAATGACTTAGTTTGGATCTCTCAACGCGAATAAGGGTTTACCATTACAAATAAAAAGAATTTCAAGTAATATTTTCTGGATATTATGCTGAGGTGAAAAGTCACCTTGTCACCGACGGGACTCGAATCCAGGTCCCCTCTTGCGTACCGTGCAGGCACGCTGCCATCCACCCCACCCGGCCTTCCTTATTTCACGAGCTGTGGCGTGAGACGGTGAAGTAAAGGCAGTAGTAGTCTCGTTCTACTTCAGGAAATGGCCTCCAGGTGGGACGGTAGAGAGAGATAGACGGCTTTTTAATAGCCCAAAATACCAAGGAAACAGACATTTTCTGGATATTATGCTGAGGTGAACTCTTAAAGAAAATTCATCCTGTCTCCGCCGGGATTCGGACCCAAGCCCTCTTGCACACCGGGCAAGCACGCAACTATGTATACTACTGGAGATACGACCCTGGCTTTTTCGGTAGAAATCACATAGAGGAACATCGACGCGATGCGCGAGCGAATTAGGGGCCGTTCAAGTATTACGTAAGCAAATTTTTAGCCATTTTTTACCCCCCCCCCTTCCCCCGTCAGCAAAATTTCGTCATCAGTCAGCTCTGCCCCTCTGAATCCTAACGCATATTGGTGGGATCAGAGTCGTACACAGTTGGGGGGGCGCATGGGGGGGGGGCTCTCTCGTGCCCCCTTCCCACGATCAAAAATGTATTTTTAATACAAAACAATGAATTTCAATGTTATTAGAAGGCTATGGACTCAAAATTTATCTTTAATAAATTCATTGACGACCCACCCTCCAAGTCATATAATGATAAATCGCATAAATGTCCTTGGCCCGCGGACCAAATATGGCCCTGGGGATTATTTGATGAGACCTGCCCTCTTCACCTAATTTTGTAAAAATGAACTAAGCGGCACATTAACAGATCGCTTAAGTGTCTCCCAAGGTACAATTCCAGAGCATTTAAGCAGCCCGTGGCACATTTTCAGATTACTTAAATGACCCGGGGCAGAGTTCTAGAACACTTAAGCGATCCGTGACACATTTAAGGATCCCTTGAGTGACATTTGGCACTGTTTTAATGGCCCCCAGTGCGGTTCTACATCACTCAAGTTACCCGCGGGACATTCCCAGATTACTTAAGTGATCCGTGGCATAACTACGGATCACTTCAGTGATGCGTGGCACAGTTCCAGAGCACTTGGATCCGCGAAACATTTCGAGATCACTAAAGTGGCACTGTATTGCACTTATCAGTAGTGGGGAAGTGCCCACAAACTATCGAAAGGTTTTTCTCGTTTTCGGGACACCGATTGAGATGCCATTAAGAATATTTCATATTTTCAAAAAGGGTGGTTGATGACGTAAGCATTATCTAAACCAATCTCCCACTTGTCATTAAAAGTCAGCAAATCGGAACACCCCCCCCCCCCCCCCACATCGATGCTGGCGTAATAATTTAATGGCTTCTTAGTAGTGGATCCAAATTTCAAGTTGGAAACAACAGAACATCAATGTCATCACCCCAACTGCGCGGTCGAAGCTATAAAACGCCTGCTTATGCTTATACGAATCCACCACAATACTAAAATACAGTGAAAATATCCATCTACCACGTCCGAAACATGTTAAAATATCACTCAAATTTCGAGACCCGTTCATATCTCAACATAGCATGGATTTTACGAACTGACACATCTAAATCTGCAATACACACACAAAACTGATTTTACTCTTCTATAACACTCAAAAATATCTTGAACATGACGCAATATGATCTCCCAAATTTCGTCGAACATCAAACATAAGAGAAATAAGATACTCGGAATAGTAAGGAAAAATCCGTAAGAATCTTTACGATTCCAGGTGCGAAAATACTCATGTAAAAACGCCCATCATTTCATGTTTCCTCGTCTTCTATCTTTCTCACAACATCTTTCTTGCACATTTCCCATCATCTCCTAACACCCATTTAGGTGTTTCTTTTCCTCCCTCTCATGTAAAAAAGGAAAAGAAAATATATTTCATTTATCCTCATTCTAGATACATTCGCGATTCATCGCGATATTCCGGAGAGGAGAAAAGAAAATGAAAGAAATACATAAGAAATGAAAATATCAGTAAAATAAAAATAAGAAAGATAATATATAAGATAGGAAAATAAACAAGATACAACCATAAGTAGGAAATCAGCAAATTTTTTCCCGCTTGCCTAAGGAAAAGATACATAATCATCTAATACCAGTCCGCCATCTCCTATTTTTTCCTGTTTTTTTTTTTATATGGATATGAAGGAAACAGGAAGAAAATATCAGAAAAATGTTTGTTCTTTTTATATGTATATACACGTAAGAGAGAGATAAGATAAAAATCTTAGATATTCCAGTTTTTTTTTCCGGAGATTCCCGTGGGAAATATGCGTATTTACTGACTTTCTCTAAAGGTGGAATTTCGAAATCGTATTTCATTAATATTTTTGTTTGAATTTTTACGTAAATATAGAAATTTGAGCTATGAAAAGATTAGCTTGAGGAAAAGCTCATTAAGTATATTTTGACTGTCGCTTTTTCTCACAGCGGATAGGTTTCATCATTATCTTTCTTTCTATCGTTATAATAGCAGAAAGGAAAATGTCTTTAAATGTATATTTAGGCACCTATGATGAAGATATTTGTTTTATAGCAGCTATTATATAGAGTGGTTTCTTCATGATTATTAGATTAATAGGATTTGAATACGTTAGCTTTCTACGGGATTAATATGAATGAGTGGGATTAATATGATTTATTGGATTAAATGTGGATGCGTATGTGTGTTTCTCAACCGGTTGGGCGATGTTTCATCATTTCAAAAATAATTTCTTGCGCGACATATGGGTGAATTGAAAGTCTTCTGAGGTTAATTAAAATATCTGAGTGTAATTATTTCTGCCGACCTCCGTTGGAATCGCCACGTTGATTACGTCTTTCATATAAGTGCCTCCAAAAACTCTTTTTTTCTTCGTGGGAGCCTGAAAAACTCCAGCCGTCACATCAGTCATCTCTGCTTCCCAAACCTACATCCTTCCTGTACTCTCATATGCCTGTGAAATCTGGGACCCCTGGCAATACTCCCTCAAACACAGACAAATTAGAATGTATTCAAAAATTAAATCCGCCAGCTTCATTTTTAACTGTTGGTAATACTCTGCCTCCGTCACTGAACTCAAGCGCCAACTCAATATGCAACCCCTTATTATTTTCCCTTTCTAAAATCCTTCATGAACATTTTCATAGCGACACTTCAAATATTCTAACTCCAGCTTCTTACTTTTCAAAAAGAATTAACCATTCACAAAAATTTAAACCCATCTTTGCATCCACAGATTGTTTCGAATTTAGTTTCTTTCCTCGAACAATAACCGACTGGAACAACATCTTGTCAAAGATTAATTGTACAACAGTTTCTGATTTCCTTTGTTACATCAATCGTCTCTGACAAACTTCGCCACTGAATTGCCTTGTATAGGCCCCGGCCAAGCAATATTGAATAAATAAAAAGTCAAGTACTGTGGCCATACATCCCGTTTTTTTTTCAACTGGACGTATGGTAAACGGGTATTGATAAAACATGACAACTCTTTTTTTTTTTTTTTTACCCGGTAATTGGTTGCAAATATTTTGTTCTATATTTTGCAATTCATTATTCGGGCGTGTTTTTTTTTTATTTGAGAGCTTTAAAGTTTCTTTTTTTGCAAATAAAGAGCATTGTATATTTTGAGCATGTTTCGACGTTGGTGTTTCTAAGCCGCTCCTAAACATTCGATTTTTACTTGTGAGTTGTTCATGAAGTTTCTGCAACCTACCAGCAGATAAACTCAAAGGTACGTATGTCTCCTATTTCTGGGCAAGCCAAGTAAGAACGATTTTTCAGCCGTGCATTTTGGAGAATGTGCGGAAGAGACATACTGTATTGCTTCAATTACCATAGAAAAGTAAGTTAGCTAACAATAAATGATATTGTTATGCTATTCAAATTTGCAGAAAATGCAAAAAAACAGTGTTTTCTGAAGAGCAACATCTCATATTTCTTTGAATATTTGGCAATAATTTTTTTTTGTTGTGAAATAACATTCAGGGTACCTCGTTCGCTTAATATATAACCCCTCAAACTTTTTCCTCCTCTGGATATTTCAATGCTTGCCAATTAAAGGGTTAAATACTTCGTGGGCACCACCATATACCCATTATTGTTGCGTATACAATTATATACAAATTTATTCAAACTATTTCTCATCCGCAATCTGCAAATAGAAAATGTATAAGGGCGATGAGCAGCTATCGACAAAAAACACTGAAAATTATTTCGTTTTTAGCTCTTTTGAAAGACCCTTTGTAACGTTTTTTCAAAAGTATTTTCGAAATAACATACTAGAAATCTTCAGCTGAAAACTAAAACCAATGTATCTCAGCTCTCAATAACCCAGACTTGTGTAAATGTGGTTTTATTTACTTTTTTCAATTGCTTTTTCTTTTCTTTTGTGTAATTATTCGTTTTACATTTCTGCTCTAGTACAGGGTGGGAAAGAACTCTGTAGAAACTTTAAAAATTCATAAAAACTAAAAAAATAACCGAAATAAGAAACGGTTTGCAGGGTTAGCATCGCTAGGTCAAGGGAATTTTTTTATACGGGGAAAATATTAAAAAACAGCCGATAGGTGGCGCTGACATGCACAAGTCAAAGAAAAGATACGCAAATAACGAACAAAATGCCTCGAAATCTTTTATTACAGCAGCATGCGTTGCACATGACCACCACAAGGGATAACGCATTGCAGGCGAGTCAGAAATCCAGCAACGGCAGAGTGCAGCAGGTCCACATACGTGGTTTATAACGGTGAACTGATTGTGGATTAGGACCGCAAGTTTTTTCTTATAACCATCTTATTTGCATATTTCCACCGAAGTCGTTCGCACCAGCGCCATCTACCGGCTTTTTCTGAGTCATTCTTTTTTTCTCTGTCTTAAAAGCATTCCCGTGATCTAGCGATGCTAACCCTGCAAACCGTTTTTTATTTCGGATATTTCTCCGACTTTTATTCATTCTTAGATTTTCTATGCACTTTTTGCCCACCCTGTATGCCTACCCCACCTCTACGATGGACAATTGGGAGACAAAGGCCGCATTAGCACTTACAAGACACCTTCTATATAAATGTTTTACCGCACAATGCTGCCCCACTAAATTTTTTGATTTTGTGCGTTAAAACGCAATTGCATGTTCCCACATTTAAAATTGGCTCCGTGAAATTAAACAAAATTCTGATTTTGGTGTTACGAAGACGACATTCTAGATTCTTCGAAGATCTAATTCAATGGGCAATGAATTCTTGAAAAATAGTGTTATGGAATTGCATTGGAAAATATCGGGGATTGTTCATACCTCTGCTTTTCGTCTTCTATAGAGTGCTTCGGAATAATACCCAAGGGATAAAAAACAGTCTAATCCATCAGCACAGGGGAAAAAAAACCAACTAAATTGAATCAGCCCCGAGAAAATAATAAGCTTTTCCCTCACAACACCTTTCTCAGCAAGTGGAGAAGGCCACTGCTGTCCAAGTCCCTCACGATGGGATAACACAAAGACACGACGACGTCGTCGCCTGCAATCAACAAGATAAAAGACGTCTCCTCTTCAGAGAGAGACAAAAAAATAAATGTCGAAGACAAATCTCTTAAAAATACGACAACTTCAACAACTGTTACTTTACACACATACAGAGAAGACTATGAAGAATAGACCAAGGAGACCATCCCGGCAGCGAAATAATACGTCCGCCGCCGCCAACTACTACCGAGGAACTTATGCCTAACGCTACAGAGTCTTTTGTAGAAGCAGCTATTTTTGGTGATGGGGGGGGGGGCGAGCGGTAGTTTATTTTGTGGTGCCTCGCAACATTAAGTGTGATTAAGTACCGGAACAAAGTTCTTCGATAAATCTCTACTGCTTAAAAGCATCCGCAGAACTTGACTGGAGGAAAAAAAGGAAGAGAGAAATATTTGAAAGTATATATACAAAGAGAAACAAGAACAATCCATGTGTCGTGTCGAGGATTTGCTATCCACCGTGAAATACAAAAAGATATGGATTTTTATTAGGATGTTTGTTTTTTGTGGTCTGTTATTTGTGATAGGTATCCATTGGATGACTGAATTTACAGTAAAAACCCTCCCATAACGGTCACCTCCGGAAAACGGTAACTCTGAATAACAGCCGCTTTTAAAAGTGAAAATAAATATGTTATCCCTTTCAAATCCGTTTTTCAAATTTTTTTCAATTTTTTTTTATCAAATTTTCGTTTCTTTTGTCAAAAATTAAATTCACTCCATTCAATTTTTTTCAGAAATGATGATGCAGGGTATATTCATCTTCACATACACATTTTTTTTTTAGAATTTTACAGCTAATGAATCAGACTTTACCCGGAAGCATTTTTTTCCCGCAAGCTATGCTGAAAACTCTCTGAAAGTTCAACTTTAAGTGCTGCCATCTGATAAAAGATCCCATTCTAGTTCATATTCACCATATTTCCAATTCAAAACTTACACAATCCAGTCTTCACACGTTTTCACACAGTTTTCAATCCAGTTTCAGGGCGTAACTTTCCCGAGGTCTAAATTCTACTAATCATTACACTTTATTGATATTTAGAAAAAAAACTTATTGCAGATGGCAGACATCTGCAATAATTGACATTACGCAAAGACAAACTTCACGTCGAGTTCACAACACGTACACGCACATTCCGGAATGTACAAATTCAATAGCAATTCCATAGAATAATGTGTACAAGGGGCATATGGTTAAGTAGTACTGGTGAGAAAAAGCAACCCACGCATTTGTTGCACCAGTGTCGGGAACATAAGTACTCACTAATGAAAGCGTAAGATCTTCGTGCTAAATTCGCGCATTTTCAATTTAAAATAAGTATCACGTGCAATGAATGGAATATCACATGCAGCAAAACAGCTTCTTCTTTTGAGTGATTATAGTATGGATTGTTACAATAATTGTGCATACGAAATCCAACATTTTAATATTTTCCCTCAGAAATACTGAACCTCTTAACATCGGCAACCTCCAAAAACTGCTGCATTTTCGGAGTGCCTTTAATGGCTGTTGTTGGGAGACTCTACTACTACTGAGCAAGACACATGCACCTCGTCCGTATTCCTCTGCGGAACTTCTAACGAATTGGTACATGTTTGAAATGTGTGTGCCTGTTGGAAAAAATAGTGAACCTTGCGTGAATTTTGTTTCCGTGTAATGCTTGTTATATGTAGTGCTGCCATCTGCAATCAATTTTTTAAACTATGAGGTTTTTCCCTCCAACTCATTGTGAGTGAAGTGTAATGAATGATTGTAACGTTGTAGCCCTGTTGCTCTCTGCGGAGGGACTTTTTAACGGGGAGATGGGCTCGCATTCGTGCTTTGAAGTTGGGAACCACAGAAAACAAACTTCAGCCGACCACCATTGTGACGACGGTGTGGTTTGAACCCGGATCCTCGCGCTTCACTGTGACCATTCGACCACCACAGCGACTGGGAGACTTTACTGTACATTCCTTTCAATACTTCTGATCTTTTGTATCCGAAACAGTTGTAAGAAGACTTCCGAGAAATTTTTGATTTCTTAGTACCAGCAGGCAGGCTTTCAAACAGGGTACGTGCATAACACCAAAATCGAAGCATCTTTAATTTTCGCTTCAGAATATGAAGAGCAGGTGGTAGCACCAGTAGAACACGGAACACTCATAATTTTGACATGATTACGTTAGGGCCACGCTGGGGCCTAAAAATACGTTCCGGTAAGTAAGAGTATTTTTGAAATTCCCCAGAGTAATGTTCGCAAGTTGCATGTACGGTTGTGTAGTAGTGCTTAATACCTCACGAAATGGCTCAGGATGAACGATAATTATGGAAGTAAAGTAGACACCGCTTATTAAAGTTACAGCTAATGTTATCATTCGGATATTGTTACCGCTTTCTCCAAGTACGGAACGGGCCACTATCATAACATAGGAAAAAATTCGTTCTCAAGAGGGTTCTGGCTCATGCTTTCTTTTTCCCTACATATCTTGAAGCAAAGGCTGAACCAGACTAACTTTCTTTTCGATAAAGTATCGTTATCAATATGCAAGACTATGTATGAGGTCAGCAGTTTCTCTGGTTGACAACAATCTCAGTACTCCTCTCTTCCAGTTAGGCCTTAATGGCAACCATGATCCATGCACTAGTAGCGATGCTTGTGCAGTAGCTTTCCTATAGGGAGACACGCGTAAGGTAAAAACCAAGTCAAGTTCGTCAAGTCAATGGTCCTCTAAGTCAAGTTTTAATTCATTTCTCGGGCAGTTTCTTTCAACAGGCGACTTTCACAGTTCCTCGGCCTTTCACAAGGGATCAATGGAACGTATAATATTATAGAAAGTATCGCAATTCGTGATACATATTAGACAGTTTCATTCCAGCTCCTCAAAATTTCTGAATAAAAAAAAAGGATTTTAGCTTGAAGGGAAGGGGGACCCCTCGACATGAGGAAAAGAAACGGCATGATTCAGCATTTTGAAACCAGTTATGTGAGGAACAAAAACGGAGGTGTTCCGTTTGCCGAAACGGAAGATATGGCCATCGTGTACTTAACAACAGGATTTTTTTGGATATAGTTATCAATCGGTTTTTGATATCAGGAAAACCGAGTCTCGATGATCACATTAACCCTTCTCAAGCAATTTTTAAAATTTTCCTGATCCGCATCATAAGTGCCACATTGAAAATGAAAGCGTCTTAGGGCGGTATTCACCGACATGATTTAAGCTATAGTCACAATTTTTTGATAAGAGATCTTCACGGATTGGTTAAATTCAAGGTTTTAACCAATCTATGTTGATCTCGTATCTAAAAATTGTAACTACAGGTTTAAACCATGTCGGTGAATACGACCCTTAAGGTCTCGAGATATTTCGGGGGTGACCAAAATAAAACAGATTATGTTTGACGAGATATCTCGGTATTGCCGCTGTAAGAGTTAAACGGCATGTGCTGTAGTTGTAACAAGACGTCAAAGAAACTTTATTGCTCAGAACTTGTAAGGCCTAATCGCGGCCTAAGGATAATTACAGGCCAGGTTCACACTGGATCGATACAACCCGCAACTCGACACGGATTGGTTAAAGAATTTGAATTAACCAATCCGTGGTTAATTTTTCTTTTTAAATTTTTTTTTTAAATTTGCCAATTGCTGGTAAAATTAACAAAAATTCCACGCTGGCATCAAAAAGTTTTTCCTATATTTTTTTTTCATGTGAGGGAATAATAGCACTTGATAATGTCACCTAATAATTATTTCATAATTGCGGGACACACAATTAATCTTTCATCAAAATGCGTAAACAAACGAATCGTAACGTACTTGAATAATTGAAATAAAAACATCGAATGAATATAATAATATAAAAGATACTCATTATCACAATGTAAAGATATTTTCCTAAAAAACATTTTTTTTCATTAAAATTAGGACATTGGAGGAACAATGAAACAGAATCTCATCAAAATTTTACTACCAGTGTTTTTTCTTATCATAAAACATTATTTCATAATTTTTTCAAAAAAACTCATTGTTTTGTATGTTTTTTTTTCCTATTCCTCGTTAAAATATTTCTTTTGGTTTCATTAGATTCTTTATGTGACAATTAAAAACTTCAGATCTTATTATTATTTTTTAATGAATACTCAGAAAAAAAAAAAAAAAAAATTTTAATGAGATTTTTCTTTTATGTCTTCAACAATGTTAAAGAAAGGAAGGAAAAAAATAATTATAAATACCTAATCCTCTTAATAATTACGTGAAGGGAAGAGAAAGAAAATTTTTTTTTGCGATTCATTATAAATACATTTATTCTTGCTTCGATTGAATGGAATTTTAATTTACTCGCACTTCGATTGCGATTCAGGCTTGATAATGCTGATCACGTGACTTCCGTGAGTTATGGCGCATTCGCCGAGGGGGGGGAAAGAAAAAAAGCATTAAAAAGTTTTTCGCGCGTGATGATAATTGCTAATTGAAAGGATTATTTTCTGAAATGAATGCAAGTTTTTGTCAAAATAAAATTATTTATGCGGATTCGATAATGAGGCTGTTAATGGATTTTTCTTTTGCAGAAATATCTGGAAATATGACATGAATGTCGCTCTGCACTTGTTAATACAAGATATACAGAAGACTGGATGTGGTGAAGATATTTATTATTTGAGATGTTAATTTTTTTAAGGAAGGAAAAAACTCATCTCTGCCTCTACCGGGAGTCGAACCCGGGTCCCTCGATTGCCGGACGAGTGCTCTGACCACTAAGCTGCAGAGGAGATAGAGATTTTCCTTCGCTAGAGCGTATATGTGCCGAACGGAACCGTGCAATGGACAGTGAACCGATCAGCTAATAGCTCATGGACGACGAGCCACCAGATGGCTATATATATGACATGAATGTCGAAGGAAAATCTCTATCTCCTCTGTAGCTTAGTGGTCAGAACACTCGTCCGGCAATCGAGGGACCCGGGTTCGACTCCCGGTAGAGGCAGAGATGAGTTTTTTCCTTCCTTAAAAAATTATCATCTCAAATAATAAATATCCTCACCACATCCAGTCTTATGTATATCTTATATCTGGAAATATCTCCGGATTTGTTAGTAAATAAATTTTTTCGCGTACGATGATGTACTGTGCAGTCAGAATCGTTATAACCTATGGATCGCGACTCGAACTTGGAGTCGCCGGGGCATTCAAGATGGGTCGTTCAAATCCACTTACAACCGCGGATTCTTGAGCTATGGGTGACGACTCGAACTTGGGGTCACCGGGGCTTTCAAGATGGGTCGTTAAAATCCACTTACAACCGGGGATTCTTGAGCAATGGGTGACGACTGGAACTTGGGGTCACCGGGACTTCAAGATGGGTCGTTATAATTCACTTACAGCCAGGGATTCTTGAGCTATGGGTGACGACTCGAACTTGGGGTCACCGGGGCCTTCAAGATGGATTGTTAAAATCTACTTAGAGCCGGGGATTCTTGAGCTATGGGTGACGACCCGAACTTGGGGTCACCGGGACTTCAAGATGGGTCGTTATAATCCACTTACAGCCAGGGATTCTTGAGCTATGGGTGACGACTCGAACTTGGGGTCACCGGGGCCTTCAAGATGGATTGTTAAAATCTACTTAGAGCCGGGGATTCTTGAGCTATGGGTGACGACTCGAACTTGGGGTCACCGGGGCTTTCAAGATGGGTCGTTAAAATCCACTTACAACCGGGGATTCTTGAGCAATGGGTGACGACTGGAACTTGGGGTCACCGCGACTTCAAGATGGGTCGTTATAATCCACTTACAGCCAGGGATTCTTGAGCTATGGGTGACGACTCGAACTTGGGGTCACCGGGGCCTTCAAGATGGATTGTTAAAATCTACTTAGAGCCGGGGATTCTTGAGCTATGGGTGACGACCCGAACTTGGGGTCACCGGGGCCTTCAAGATGGGTCGTTAAAATCCACTTACAGCCGGGGATTCTTGAGCTATGGGTGACGACTCGAACTTGGGGCCACCGGGGCTTTCAAGATGGGTCGTTAAAATCCACTTACAGACGGGGATTCTTCAGTTATGGGTGACGACCCGAACTTGGGGTAACCGGGACTTCCAAGATGGGTAGTTAAAATTCTCTTAGAGCGAGGGATTCTTGAGCTATTGGTGACGACCCAAACTTGATTGGCCGGGGCTTCCGAGATGGGCCGCACAAATCCATTTACAGGGAGGTATTCTTGGCCACGACCCGAACTTGATTCGCATAGGTTTTATACATCGTTCGTACAAACTCACTTGCAGCAGGAAATTCTTGAGCTATAGGTCACGGCACAAAGTTGATTCGCAGCGGCGACTTCCCAGTCATAAAAATCTACATGCAAGTGATGTTATAAACATGCACTTATTGCATCACTGGTTCCACCAATTTCGAAAAAATAAACAGTCCCATGGGTCGCGAAGCTGATACTGTTGTGTATTTTGGGTCGTGGATGAAAAAGGTTTAGAACACCCTGATATAGAGCATACATGCTCAACCCATGGCCCTCGGAGCAATCTTATGTTGCTCGCAATCTGAAATTATTCTGTGAAAATGAACGAAGCGGTACGCAAGCCAATCAATTCAATGATTCACAGCATATTTGTGTCTCACTTTGTAAGGGTAGTTCCAGAGCTCTTGCGCGGCCCGTGTCACATCTTCAGGACACTCACCGAATTTAACACGCTTTGCAGTTTCAAATCATTTAAGTGAGACGCGACATATTTCTGAGCCACTTAAGCGGCCCGCATCCCATTTACAGATCATTCAAGTGGCCTGCGACGCTTTTCCACATCACTGGAGTGTACCACGGCACAGTTTCAGATCGCTCAAAAAAATCGCCGCGCATTCCCAGATCATTTGGGTGATTTACCCATCACTTGAGCCATCTGTGGCACATTTACATCACTTGAGTGTGACTTGCGGCCCTCTCAAACATCACCGTATCCCACGACCCGTTTTCAAACCTATGAAGTGGCCCCGCACTCTTGCCCGTAGGTATCGACCGATTTTGAAATCGTTTAAGTTGGCATCAAATCCATATGGGGAATTGAATTTTTGACAAAAATTTCCCAGCGCTTCTCCAAGAGCCACAACTGCAAAAATTCCAATTTCGCCCGAAAATTCAAACACTAATTATCCATCTTTTAATGACCATATCATTAACTTCATTCAGTACTACATAAATCAACGCAAATTCGTTCAGTTGTTCAGATCCACCCGTTTCGTCAGATCACACAGCGGTATAGATGGCGATACGGAATCGAATGGAAATACAGAATTAATTAATTGAAATTATAATGTACAGATGATTAAATTCGAGTAAAAATATATTAATTAACGAAATTTTTCCCAGCGAGGAAAGCGTCGAATCTTCGCGAATGTGACTCTTGCTAATCACGGAAATGCGTGGGATCGGAGTGGGATGCCTTTTTAATCATTTATACATGACGGTGATTCCAGAACGTAGAATAACTAACACATTCGTCAGTATAACTCCGTAATTAGCTCCATGCAAAACCCTATTATTATTTGCCCATTTGGATTATTATTCACTAATCGGGTGATATCCAGAAAGAGAGAGAGAGAGATCACCGAATCCACCTCTCTGTGTATACTTTGAATGTGTGCACGTGCTCCTATTTCTCTCTCTTCACACACGGAGCTCTTGAATGTGCTGCAAATTTAAAGTTCAAGTCTTGCTCTGGAGGCTATTATCATATTTTATGCTGTCGGATGTGAGGCCACCAACAGCCCCCCTTTTTTGCCGCCTCCAGCCTTGCCGTCCCTTTAATAATGGCGCTTCTCCGAGTAAATTACCGCCGCGTTTATAGTGTAAAAGGATACCCTTCCCTCAGATTTCCGTAAAACAGGTTTCCTATTTTGACAGGGTGCTTTAAATTATGCAGAAATTTTCTGATCGCGTTGTGTACGTACGTTGGAGTGTTTACCGTGTGGAGCTGTATCTACATGGTTTCGGATTTATGTACGTAATATTCGCGCGTCACGTGAAATTCAGGAGCAGCCACGTGTTTTCCGGGCGATGGATTAACGGCATTAGCGCGCGTTACGCCGATTAATTCATAATTAGGAGTTTGAGGTCTCAAATTGTACATTTTAAATCCCTTTGAGTGACAGCAGATATATCAGATCTTGTAAATCGTTTTGTGGTTTATTATTAAACCCCCACACTGTGAAATAGAAAATATCATCTTCAGAAGCTGTGAAAGCGAAATTGATTTTGACATTGTAAAGGTTTGTGGGGGATGGGGGTCTTTAAAATGATAAGGTTAGCGTGAATGTGGTACTTCGTGGTCCAGGACTATTAATATTGGGGCATGTGTGAAAGTTTAAGCGTTTGTGACTGATGTGAGAAACACGGCCCCTTCGAAGAAACAAAGGGGGTGTCACGTAAATTCGTGAATAGTTTGAAATACATAAAAATTGAATATTTGAATGTGGTTTCCAAAAATGTTACCCCCACGGAGGGGGAGGGGCTTTTTTCTTTGCTAGAAGGATATTTAGTTCTAATTTTTAACGTTAGAGAGTGTTGTGCGGAATTTCGGCAGGGCTGATTCGACTTGAATCGACATCACAGCAAAGAAACATTGTTTAAGCTCCGGTAAGAAGAAAATTCATAAATGAGTTGTTAATAGTACACCCTGTAGGGATATGATTTGCATATTTCCAGTGATTTTCTTTCGCGCAATGCCCTCTATCGACACAAATTTGAACATTTTCTGTACCAAACCAACCTCCCCTTCATAAAAACAGCTTTTTTTTTCTCAAACCGCATTTGTACGTATGTAAATGCAAACCGTAAATGTATAAATTCATTCAATTTTTTTAAGAATTTTCAGAAAAAAAAAAGGTCTGATAAAGACTTTGCAACACGCTAGTGAACCTAGTTTAACTAGACGTTAGCTGATGTTTTCTTTATACCAACACAAAATCAGAAGCCATAACAGCAAAGGCGGAGATAGACTTGGAAGTCTGGGGAGGGGGGGGGGGGGTGCACAATGATGTTGATGTCAATTAATGTATACACATATACATTAGGTCAAACGACTTCACCTTTGAAGCTGGGACGGAGGGGGCAATGCGCCCCCATGCCCCTTGTATCTCCGCCCATACACAACAAGCAAACTGCTCAACAAGGTGGCTGGAAGAAGTATAAACATAAGAAAAATCCTTTACAAAAAACTGTGGTTTTCTTATAAGCAAAGAGCAGTAAGAGGACACGTAAATTCCGTATTCACGAAAGAAGATGCCAAATTCGCGAATTTTTGGCAAAAAAATGCGGAAATTTTTTTTCCCATTACTTTTTCTTACTAAATCTTCGATAATTTGCAGCTTTAGAAGCGAAAGTTGGTCATTATTTTGTTCAGCGATAGTGCCTTGCATCCCATTTGTGTGCTTGGAAGCCAATATCCCCTTGCATGATCTATATCACCTTGTTGCATGCGATTGTTTCGCAAAATATGCACCAGGTTCAGGTAATTTTGTTTCAGCTTATACAAGTTCTAGCACGTAAGATACCTTTTCAGTTGCCTTTCGCTTCTGAATTCTGTAAGAAAATTATGGAACTAATCGACAATTTGGAACGATCACAATCTAACCATTCGCGCGAGTTTTTTGGAGTGAGTTCCCGTCTTGAAACCTTTTTGAGCGCCAAAGTCGAGGGCGTTAAAAAAAAATTCGCAAATGTTAATGGAGAATTAAAGAAGGGCACAATACGGTAAAACCCCTCTTAACCGGTCACCCCGGTTACAATTTGCCACCTCTGGGGGTAAGCTATTCCATTTATTGACAACCCTATTAGAGAAAAATTCCCTGCAACACCATAACCTCACATTGTCCCTCACCAATTGATACTGGTGTCCCCTTTTAAAAGTAGTTGATTGACGGTGTACAAATACTTCCTGGTCCATCCTATTCATCCTCTTGAAAATTTTGAACACTTCGATCATATCTCCCCGACACCTGAATCCATCCAATGTAAACATATTCAAAAAATGAAGTTTATCTTCATAACTCAAGCCCCATGTGGCAATAAGGACACGCGTAACTCGTCTCTGCACCCATTCAACCAAGTCTATGTCTCTCTGTAGATACGGTCTCCAAACCCTTACAGCATACTCCAGTCCAGGACGAACTAGGCCTCGGAAAAGCGGAAGAATGGCTTTAGGAGAACGCGAAGAGACCTTTCTGAAAATGAGACCAAGCATTCTATTCGATTTTTTGACCGCCGCTGAACAGTGTTTAGAAAACCTAAGCCGCTCGTCAATGAGAATTCCCAAATCGGTGACACTAGTTGCATTCAAGATAATGACAACATTCACGTCGTAAGAGAAACGTGAGTTGTTCCAACAAAAATGAGCGACCATGCACTTGTCAACGCTAAACTCCATTCATTTGCTCATGCTCCAATCCTGTTTAAGTTGGTCTGGAGTAACTCCCTATCGCTTTGATTCCCGACTACACCCATTAGTTTCACGTCATATGCGAATTTGCTAGTAATTCCATTGATACCCTGATCGAGTTTATCGATAAAAAGTGAAAAAGGTATAGGGCCAAGGACAATTCCTTGAGGAACTCCACTTGTGACGCTTGTCCAACCAGAGAATTCCCCGTTCACCATAACTCGTTGCGACTTCTCTCAACCAAGATTCTATCCAATTCAGCAAGTTGCCCCAATCCAATCTCGTGTAAACGCTTCAAGAGATTATCATGTTGGACCCGATCGAATGCCTTCTGGAATTCAAGATAAACAACATCTACATTTTTGCCCTTGCCCAAAGCCTTCATCACGTGATCGTAGAAGCAAAAGAGGTTAGTCACACATGACTTCCCCTTTCTGAACCCATGGTGATTATCTGGCAATACATTATTCTCGTCCATCCACTTCGCCAACTGCCTTTTGATAATAATTTCCAAAATTTTCGAGAGGGTGCTCGTCAAACTCAGTGGACGATAATTGGACACAGACTCTCTAGTACCCTTTCTAAATATCGGAACAACATTAGCAAGCTTCCAGTCCTTTGGGACGATACCCTCAGCAACTCTACTCCTGTAGATTTGTACGACCGGCCCCAACAATTCATTAGCACATTCCTTGAGGACCCTGGGATAGATATCATCTGGTCCTGGTGCTTTGCTTGCATTTAGGACCTCCACGTCTTCCACTTGAATATCGTTGAGGATTTTATTACCCCCATGCAACACCCGTACATTAAATATCATTATTTCTGTTAAAAACCGACAAGAAAAAGTCATTGAAAGCACTACACATGCTTACATTGTTCTCTACCCTAGAACCTCCTATCGAGAGGGGGGGGGGCAACTGTCCCTTTACATCCATTATTGACGTATCTAAAAAATAATTTTGGGTCAGAGCCAATATTATCTGCCAATCTAGATTCAACTTCCTTTTTACTATCCCTTATAGCTTTTTTCAACGCTCTTCTTTTATCAGTAAACAATGATGGGTCACCTCTTCCACTTTTATACTCTTTGAATGCTTTTCTTTTCAAGATAAAGGTTACGCACGCCATCCGTAAACCATAGGAAGCGCGATGTGCAAGCACGTTTTTTTCGAACAAAGGGTATATGACGTCGTGAAAAATGAAGAAAAGCTTCGTGCTAAATTTTTCCTATTGACTTACCACCCCGACTGATTTCAACCGGTCTGTTTGAAAACTTCCGCTAACCTTCCTCTCAAAACTTAAAAGTTACTTCTCCGAAAATAAGGTACCAGTCTTTTCATCCTTACCCGAAGATAACTTACAGAGAAAACCGAAACATGTTCAGCAAGATCCTCCGAACTAGTAAGAACTGAATCTAAAAATAGCAGTAACCCTAGTGGCTTCTGATACATGCTGATACAAAAAATTATCGAGCACCAACTTAAGAAAGGTCTCTTTCATATTGATCTGTGATTGATAGTAACATATTTAGTTTCATGTAACGCAAATCGTCATTAACATCAATTATGCATTTTTAGGTTGCATTGTATGTGTTTGTCGTTTCACAGCGTCACCTGTGAGTAACATTTGAGATTTAAAAAAAAAATCGATTTCATGATAAATATTTTGGTGCAAACCGCCCCTTTTCATATCCGTTGGTTGATTTGTTATTAATTTTTGAAATGCTTCCAGGACTTCTCGTCCACCCTGTACTCTACTAAAATAAGTCGATATTTCCAGATTTCACAATAAATTATATTTAAATAAAATAGAGGGATTGAAGTAGATTCGGAATAAATAAGGAATTGTGGAAACGTAATCTTTGATGGGATTTGTGGGCTACTGTATAAATTTATAACGTATAGGAAATAGAATAATTCAACTTCCAACTGATGTCCATTCTTCAACGAAACAAAACGGATAAATAAATTTTTTCGGGAAAAAAACAAGCGAGGAAATCTGGAAATTTTTGCTCAAAGAAAAGTGAACGCAACAAAAAATAAGAAGAACATGGAAAAATGCTAAAAGTCGGAATGTAAAGGATTAAATGAGCCGCGAGGATAAGGGGGTGAAACATAATAAAACCTTGAACTTTTCCTAAACTTACGCTTCATTTAGCGTTTACGTGAGAGAGAATTTCTTAGGAACGGGAGAGATTATATCCGGGCAAAAGGAATGTGCACGTGAAATTATTTAAGCTTCTTTTCTTATTTTATATTTTATTCGTTTATTTACGTACTTTTTTTTTTTTTGTTCGTTCATGATTTCGAGTTACAATCTTTTGTTTTTCATGGTTCCCATCAAATCAAATTCGATTTTTCTGTCGCTCCCTCATACAAACATAGACGCATAAAGTATTCTGCGAAAAAAACAACTGAACAATGTGAAACAATGTTTTCCCACTGTCAAAAATATGAAAATTCCATTTATTCGGAGATCCTTGAAAAATATTCTTATTAAATATACTGTAGTTATTATTATTTTGTAGAGCAGGAATGTTTCTATATTTCCCAAAGAAAATTCATTGTCCTTAGACGTTGAAGTCCTTTTAGAGGTCCGACTAAGTTCAGTCAGCCGTGTATGTGTGTTACCGCCAAAGCTGGATGTGTGGCCAATTCGCGAAGTGGGAGAGAGTTTTCGCCAAAGTACGATTTTCAGAGCTGATTCGGGCATTGGCAGGACAATCCGCGAAGTGGCTGGAGATCCCTGGCCAAAGTTCGATATGCTGATGTTACGAAGGTACAGGAATCACCTCACCACACGTTGAAGAGACTTATAGTAGAACCTCCCTCTGATGGACAGTTTCTTTAATTCCGTCAAAGGGACTTCAATGTTGTTTCGCAACTCATTTCGGGACATATTTTTAACAGAGAATAATTATACTCTTTAAAAAAATTTAATTTCAATAAATATTTAAAATATTAACTATTCATTAACGTCAACCAAAATTGTGAAATATGAAAATCTCAACTTAAAGAAAAGTAATTAATGTTCACGTAAGGTGTACCAAATATTTACACACAATGATGGACTGTGTTGATGTGGAAGGTAAAATAAGATGACTGAACTCAAACTCGCCTAATCACGAATCGCATGAGATTACCGCCAAACATGGCAGCTTTGCTTATTGTTTATATAAGTCACGAGTCTCACTCTAAGCAGCCTATCGGAAGAAGGCGTGAATGAATTTCCTCCCTCTACTTCCATATCTCTTCTAAGTGCGAGACGGTCCGGTTGGCGCCAAAAATCCCTTTTTTTTCATCGCCAACGTCTGATATATAGCTATATATAGTAGCTGTATTGGATTAGACCACAAAAAAAGAGAAATTTGAAATAGGAAAAAACTTTTTGTATTACATGGGCTAGTTTTTTCGGTGAAATTTTCAAAAAAAAATGATTACCGCAAAGTGATTTGGGTTTGATGGGTTGCCATAGCTAACATGGGCATAATAACCCCCCCTAAAAAAATTTGGCGATTATCGCGAATCACGTCTTTTTGTTATCGACGTGATTCGTGATAAACACCAAATTTTTAAAAATAAAATTTAGCCAAATTTATTAATAAATTTATTTATTTCAGAGATATTCGGCCACTTTGCGAGCTGGCTGGCCAAAGCCCGAAATTAGGACATTGGCCGTGTCAACATTCAACGGAATTGACCATTTGCGATTTGGCCAATTTCGGGCTTTGGCAGTAACATATAGACAAGCCGCTGTGGTGGGCGAGTGGTCAAAGCTGTAAGTGAATTCTACGAAGCCCCTACGAATGAAGTTTGGGTCGTTACCCACCCTAAAGCACCCACCCTCAAGACACCCTGGCTGCGTGTACGTGGATTAGTACGACCCACCTCGGAAACCTTGTGAATCAAGTTTGAGTCATGACCCATAGCTTATATAAGAAATATTGGCTGTAATTGGACCTGAACGAGACCTAAGCCGAGACGGTCTGTGAAGAAATTTTAAAATAGACTGTATTCGATGTTTGTGAGGGCGCCAGTGAGTGCACGTGTAGTATTTCAAAAGAAAACAGCCATCCCCAATCATATATATATATATTATTAACAATATGAATGAAATTTTATCCATTCAATTGAATTTTTTTCAACACGAATGAAATAGCATCGAAATCGATAACGAAAAGCAAAGGCTCTACAACAACGTTATTCTCAATTCATGGTATTACATGTACGCAAAGAGGAAAATACCGATAAGAAAATTGCAAGGCTCCCTCACTGCGACATCAAAGTCAACTGAGATCTTATTCAAGAGAATTTCCATGAAAAAGAAAATTAGTAATTAAATTAGCATAAAATTTATTACTTAATATCATGCGTCAACAAGAAATGCAAATTATAGGGGGAGGAGGGAAGAGGGGGAGAGAAAAAAAATGTAATTTTAATGGATAGGAGGGGGGGGGGAAAACCAAATTAAAATATCCCTAAGTCTTGACTCGACGTCTTAACACCTGAGAATTGACGACAGCTCAAATTAGAAAATTAAAAAAAGGGGAAAAGAAAGAATAACTAATGAAGAATTTGTAAACAGTTAATTAAATTTACTCAGAGCAAAGAAGAGAAAAGAAAAATAGTTTTTCCTCTTCTGTTTTTTTTAATTTTTTTATACTTTGTTTCTTACGCTTTTCATTATTAATACTTTTTCATCCATCAAAGTGTGCTTTACTGAGATTGAGAGGTTTTTATAGGGGAAAAAAACTTAAAGGAAAGTTAATAAACACGGTGGTTGTTTTTTTCCCTCCTGCCTTTTCTAAAAACTGGAGATTAGTCTTAAGGAAATCAATTTTTTTTTTAGAAATAAATGAGAAAAGCAGGAAGGAAATAATCAATTGAAAAAATTAAATAGTCGTGAGGAATTTGCCTGTTTTTCCTAAATGTGTAACTGTTTTATGTATTCGTTGAGGTCGGGTATAAAAATTTCTTTTTTTGTAATATTTAGTCACTCGTACACTCAATCTCGGTTATAACGGTAGACGCTGTGGTGTCCGGGTGGTCGTGGTTGAAGGACTCGCGTGGCACAAGGATCCGGGTTCGTACCCGACCGATGCCGTGGTGGCGGTTGGTTTCCTGTGGTTCCTGGCCGCGAATGCGAGCTGATCTTTCCTTTTGACTTTCAGTACTTTTTAGTTTCTCCCTCAGGCCTATAACGGTACAAATATCGAATTATTACACTTCACGCCAAGTTTGAAGAATTGTTTGTGCAGATGGCAGCCCACATGCGAAAAGTATTACACAGAAACAAAGTCCACGTTAGAGGTTCGCAACACATACGCGCACATTTTCCAGCATGGCCCCGGGCCGCTGTGCGGTCGTGTGGTCATCGTGTTGAGCTCTCGTCCCGAGGATCGAAGTTCGAACCCCGTTGACGGCACAAGTTGATTTTCTGCAGTTTTCCAACTTCAAGGCACGAATGTGTGTGAGCCGATCTCCCATTTGAAAAAGTCTCTCCGCAGGGAGCAGGCAGGCCTACAACACGATACTCACAAAACATGAAAATTCAAGTATTTCCATCCTTACTTCAGAAAATGGAAGCCAGATGGCAGCATGAACACGAAACCAGCGCAACTCTACATACGTTAGGGCCAAGCATACACTCAGAACACACATTCCGGCATGTGCCGATTCGTTGGAAATTCCGAAGAGGAATGTGTACGAGGTACATGTTCGGTTAAGTAGTACTAGAGAGAGCATGGCCCCGGTCATCTTCGACCACCTGCTTATATCTCTTCATTGAGACAAAGCGGGGATCTGCAACCAAAAGCCTATTGGTCACGTTCGCCCGATGTAACTGCCAGAACAGACAGTAACAGATGCTCTTATTGGTTGCATTTTCGAGTTTCATAAAAGAACTGTTATGTTATATAGTTTATTTAGATATTTAAGTTTACCATTACCTAATTTAAATAGAGGAATGCCGTGATAAGAGGGGGAAAGGGGTGAATAACCACCCAGGTTCTTTTATAGTTTCTGAGATTATATTATTACCAAAAATAAAAAGGAAAAGCCATCTCAACAAATGACAGGATACAGTGAATCAAGCAAGACAACATTTCAATAATTAAGAATTTAATTCTAGGGGGTTCTAGGGGCCCCTTTTGGAACGAATAATATGAATATTACAGAGATATTAATAGCTGTACATGGACACACCGCAAACGGCGGCATCCTTGAGCGAAGATCCAGGATTGGACATTATCGTCAGATGACGGACCCAACAAAAAGTGGGGGGGGGGGGGTATCCGAAAGATAGGTAAATTTAGAGTACTTTACCGAGCTGTCCCACGGAGGATGAAGATCTCAGCTCATTCTCGGGTGGAATGCGAATTGCCTCAGGAAGACGGAAGGCAAGTGTCACTCACTGGAGCGGTACGGACGAATCCATGGTGGTGGCTGAGCTGACAGGTCGCTCATAGATGAAGTGCCGAATTTTCCGTCCTCACTGGTGACATCTAGAAACTAGAGCTCGGCACGGGTTGTTGATCCATGCTGATGTCCCGGTGGCTGGCTGATACCGTTCGTCGGGATGTGTCGCTCTTTTCAGTCGTTTATTGGTAATGTCTGGAACTGGAGCTCGGCATCTTGGCAGGTAGTAAGGCCACGGCCCTGCCGCTGACCCATGGCGATACCGGCTTTCGCAACTTCCTCCCGGATGGTTGAGGGAGGGGAGCTTTTCTTCAGTCGTGGGCAGGAGGATTGTTCGGACTTACGGGGGAGTAGGTGGCGAGGGGGCCACGCAGCTTCAGGAGAGCACGTCCTACCTCAACATCTCTCAGTCCCCAAAAAAAAAAAGGAAGCCTCGTCTTCGTCAACTCCTCTCTGGACCTTCAACTTTCCGGCCTTCCGATTGGAGGCGGAGGGGTCACCAGATAGCCACGTCATGTCCTCTCGATGAAAGCGCGCGAAAATGGTGACTCATCCCTTGGGGGGGGAGAAGAGGAGGAGGGACTAGGGGAGGGAGAGCAATCAAAGTTTCATGTCGAAACATGATCATGAGCATGGGGAACAAAAATAATACAATTTTCAGCTTTGCTGAAACATATAATAATTAATAAGAGTAATTAGTGACTGTGTAGTGTTTGTTTTTTTTACGTGTGGGCCACATATGAATAGGGAGTATTTACGTGTGTGTGTGTATGAAGAATGATATTCACAAAAAATAATAACACTACACCTTCCATTTTTCCCATTCTCCATAACAGTTATCAAACTTTTATAGTGTAATACCGGCTTCAGACAAATATAAAATAATGCCACTGTTATTTTAATACCTCTTAAGGTTTCGGTACCAGGTTTGGGACACTCTTTAGTAACGGAATTGTCTTACTATATATTTCTCCGGTAAGCATTTTCGATACAAACCCTATGATACCACTCTGGTGTTATTACCTATTCCCGTCTTGGCATTAGGCTCGCGGCCCGCTTTCGTAAAGAAATTGTTTTACGCTATATATCGGGAGGTTTGCAAATAGACGACATTGGTATCGCTTGTTAGCTATTTCGAAGACAAATCCTATAGGCACAATGAAAATATTCAATTCAAAACTTTCAGCCATGTCTATTTCACGGCCTACCCCAATTACTTTTTCATACGACTGGGCTCAACGCTCTGGAATCTACAGTTTTCTGCCTGCTTAAACTTGAAGGATTACTGTGGTTCTTGAACGAAAAACGAAATTTTCTGGACTATCTCGTTGTGCTGAGATGAAATGCACCTGCATTGATGCTGCTTATGCTGTAATGCGGCGCGAACATAGTGCACGCTGGTTTCCGAATCTGCATGTCTGCGCTGTTAGAGGGATTGATTAAAAAACTTGAAATTCAAGTTTTTAACCAATCCTAACAGCTAGGATTTGCAGAATCGGAAACCAGCATACACCATGTTCGCACCCATACGGTCCAATTCCAACTTTCGAAGAACATCTTAGAACATCCAACATCTTAGAATTTGGTTGCAATACGCGTCCATCTAAAATGTCACATAACACTAATCGATGCACGCACAATCGGTTACCACGACATCAGCTCCAATATACACACTTTATAGTGATTGAGTAATTTGCTTCTGCTATATACGGTGTAGTAAACCATGCATGCTCGATTACCGAATTATAAAGGGGGGGGGACATCGGATACATCAGCTTAGTATTTCTTGTAGCTCTTACTCGGAATTCTACTCAAGTCGCCCCAGCATTCAAACCCAGGATTGTCCAAACGTAATTTTATAAACAAAATATATATTCATTCTCCAGACATAACAAAGTGCACGCGAGCATAGAAAAATAAATTGTCATACCAGAGAAATTTCCCAAAAGCTTATTGGATTCATATTAATTATATTTGGGGCGCGGTAGCCCAGGTCGATAAGATGCTCGCCTAAAGTACCAAAGGATGTTTAGAGGTGTCACAAGTTCGATACCTGGTTCGTCCTTGTCAGAAACCTTTCCTGACACAGGGGTACAAAAACAAAACGGTGTCATATAACCGCAAGAAAAAATTGCTACCGCAGGGAGTCCCGCATCGAGGGGTTAGAGCACCAACCCCTCGATGAGTATAAAACAAGTCTGCCGTTTGGAATCGGCAATAAATTGAAGGTCCCGGTCTAATTAGTCCTCGTGTGTGCAGAAAATGACCGGGTGCGACAAAAAATGATCATATTAATCATATGTTAAAGTTTCTATGGATACGCAAAATCTAAACGTTAGCACATGTGAATAGATACTTAATGTTGGGATATCCTCGGAATTTTCAATTGCCCCATGTTGGATTTCTATATTGGTTATTTTGGCTTTCATTTACCTTACCATAACCCACTAAGGAAACGAACACTGATCCAAAAAACAAAAACATGATGAACTTAACGTTAATCAATCACGTTAAGAGAAAAATTCCGCCATGTTTAGCTTCAAAATTTGCTCCACCCGATAACTCTAAGAAACTTATAATGATAGTAATGACGTATATTTTTCTTGTAGATGCTGTCGAATTTACATCGTACAAGTATGAATATCAAACACACACGTGGAGAACTTAAATTACGAATCTTTTTCCTTTCGTAAGAAGTGATCATTAGTCATATTAAATTGCTAATGATCTTTCCACGGAACGGAACCAGCAACTCTTTGATGAGGAATGAATCCACCATAGAAAATCGTTATTAGCGAGAAATAGAAGGGGGACTATAAAAATAAAACTACGCGATTCGTTTCAAAAAATTCGGTACCTTCACTGATTGCAATGCGAGACTAATGCGATCCGTACATAAAAATTGAACGATTTGTTTCGTATTAAATCGTGAATAATACGTTTAAGTCGTCGAAGGAGAGTATTTTATAATCTTTCCTCTCCCCCTCAATTTTTCCAAGTACTTTCCGCTTTTTGATCGGAAGTTGTTAGTATGAAAGTTATATATTAAGAGTATGTGAGAGATAATGAAGTCTGTAGAGCCATTTAAATAGTCTGTAATGGGACACGAGTGCATGGTAATTACAGCATTTTTTCTGCAAGGAGCCAAAAAAAACGGTAAAGTAATTTTAATGTAAATGTATGAAAAAGTATATTTTTTTTGTATATGTATTTACGGAATGTTCGAAAGGCATAGGATTTTTCATCGTCGTTCTGAAATTGAAGTAAATAGGGAAGAAAATGGTGGATATATTGAGCTGCGGGGAAAGCCGACAATATGGGTACCGAAGCAGTTGCGTTTTGATCTGCCATTTTTTTCTGCTTAAATCCTTCCGTTGCCTTTTTTTTTCTCTCCACAATACAGGTCATCAGTTGTAGTGATAGACGACGATAGAATCTATTCAATTTATTTAATTTGCAAAAACAAACCACAAAAACCACTACAAACGCATTGCATGGACGCGTAACAACATAAGCCAAAACAACCGACCCTGCGGATTTGTTCTGGAGCTTTCCGGACGTCTCCAATGGAGAGCCTGTATGTCGAATGCAACGAGCCATCACTGACATCAAGACGACAGCGACTTTCCTTGAAATGTTATATCAAAATGAAGTCTTTGCCAGGTCATCCCCTTCATGTGTTCCATCTTACGGTCTTCGTATGAGGGCACTTGTGGAAGAACTAGAATTAGACATCAGTCGTGTGGCCCCAGTTGCTTTTCAACTGGCACCATGGGAGCAGTCTCTGCCAGATGTCTCTCTTTCATTATCATTATATCCAAGAGCCACCGCAGCAGATGTCATATATCGATAGATATTATATAGGAAACCGGGGTAGGTACAACAGGTACTTCCCCATATATACCGACGGCTCCAAGGGCCCTGGGCATGTCGGTTGTGCCTACATCTGCTGTCAGGAGACATCTTTCAAACTTCCCGACACATTCTCTATTTATTCGGCAGAGCTGTACGCAGTCCTTCAGGCTCTACGTCATATACGACGCAAACGCCACCGACGGTGCATCATTTAAGGTCTGGACACACATATCCGCACCGTGCCAGGACCGTAGCTCGGGCGTCAGTTGGCCGTGGCTCGGCTCGTTCCTCTTCAGACCACACCTTTCCGTGTGTTGCCCGTGTCGCTGCCGTATGCTGACTACGAAGCTGTGTCGATTGCTTCAAGTCTTTAACGCAGCCGGTTCGGTGTAATCAAAATGTTCAGTAAATTAATTAACAAGAGTGATTTGGATATAATAAACCTAGCGTAAATTAACAATAATTAATTGTTCTAAACATTTCTGTAAATAATCTATACATGTATATAAATTTTTTATTTTGGATTGATCTCCGATAGATTTTTTGTATGTGACAAACCCGCGAAAAAGGATAGGATCTATTTAATGCAGCTGAAAATAAAAAGACGGCCATTTGCTTAGTTTGACTGCATACACTCTTGTTTATAGTTTGGAGAGAGGAGATTATTTACGGAGTGATAAAAGGGGAGAGAGAAAAAATAAGTCATGTAGAAATTAAAACAATCTGTGGGGGAGAGGGGTACTCTCTCTTCCTCACCTACACACTCTTTTTTTTTTTATTCAGAGTCAACCGCCATCATAAATATAATCATTTTTAGGGGCAGGTGGTGTCAAATTCCGATAACACCTCGGAGAAGTGTATCTCAGCTCAGTAGGAGCATATTGTACGAAAGAGCGAGCATATCTTTTACTCTGTGTGTGTGTGTGTTCGCGGAATCTTCTAAACTGAAAATTGGCTCCTCTGCAGATGGCAAATGGATATTAAAATCAATAACGATTGGGGTGTTTAGTTTGCCGGGGCTTGATTCAATGATAAAGCCTCACCAGTATTCGATAGTAATTTAAAGCACTCGTTGCCAAAGTCCCAGTCGCTGAAACACCTTTGTCAGATATTTAGCACAAAGGTGCTCGACTTTTTGAAAGGTGTGGGCCACTTCATTGTTTTGAAATATTTCGCGGGCTTCTTAAGTTATCCAGAAATAAACGAGTCTCGATCCTCCAAAATTATCTAAAAAGAAGTGGCACGTGCCGCTTAAGTGATCTGCAAGCGTGCCGCGGGCCACTCGAGAGATCTGGAAATGTGCCACTAACCACTCAAATAGGATAATCTGCAAATGTATCACGATCCACTTACGTGAACTGGAGGTGTGCCATTAGTCGCTCAAGTGATTTTGAAATTTGCTTGAGACCACTCGAGAGCCTTGTTTTGTTTTTTGTTGTCACGGGCCACATCAAATGCTTCCGAGGGCCGTATTTGGAGCACGGGACATGGGTTAAGCATTTATGGCTTAACATGTTGCATCTGATGTAAGTACCAAATTTAAAATGTCTCCTATATTTTCCCATAAGAAAAACCCCAAAAATTTTCGAACCGTTTTCTATTTATATATATAATTTATGTTAAAACCAAAACATGATTCATTTATAGAGCATCGGAAATTAAACCCAGTTAGTTTTCGAAGTTTACATTATTATTTTAACAAAAATCTCCCCGGCAAAATTTCGTTATATGCTATGTGAAACATAATTTTAAACTTTGTTTTCCCATCAAAGTTGTGAAAATGTTTATCCATATGTTTTCTACATATTACGCTAGTGCCGCAGAAGCGAGGCCAGGTGCGTCTAAACAATTTCGGGGCACGAAAAATGTTTAGGACACCCTCCTCTCTTTAACAAGATTTCATATATTTTGTGGGAAGAGGGAATCGGCATACTGAATATACACGAACGCTAAGAAATTAAAATATAAAAAAAATAATAACTACACAAATGTGAATTAACACAAAAATTAAGGAAAACTTTAGGATCGATGGATTAAAAATAATTGAAAGAAATTATTTCAGTACCAATGAAAATTCAGAATTAATGAAAGAAATAATTTCGGAATAGATTAAAATTTAAAATTAACGGAAGAAATAATTCCAGAACTATTGAAAATTCATAATTAATAAAAGAAATAATGCAGAAATTGACTAAAATCAAGAAATAAATGGAATTAATAATTCAGCAATTGATGAAAATGGAGAAGCGACATAAAATAAATGAGCTCTCTCCTCTTTTATAAAAAAATCTGCGCTCTCTCTCTCTCTCTTCCGAGACCGCACCGTCACCGTAAAAATATAAAATAAACTAGTTGGTGACGGTGCTCGGCTACGGTGCGGATATGTGTGAACGGCTGCATTGCTTAGCAAAGAATCATTCTTTGACCGTGTGATGACCTACACTCGGCCGACGCACGTGTCGGGCACGGTGCGAATATGTGTGTCCAGACCTTTATAGTGACTCTCTCAGCGCATTGCAAGCACTATGTTCCTTCAGTTTTCACACTCATCCATTCATTCATTCCATTTTTTATGAACTACATTACCTCACTCATTATGGTACTACAGTAAAATTTTACTGGGTACCAGGTCATGTTGGAATACCGGGCAACGAAAAAGCAGACAACGCAGCTCGAACAACAACTAACATTGATAATAGTCTTTTGATACCTGCCAGTGACCACTTCTTAATCCTGCGGGAAGTGATGCATCGCCGCTGGCAGGATCATTGGAATAACCAGGTAAATAATAAATTACATGGCATCAAGCCCACACTTGGCCATTGGCATTCGAGCTGCAGGACCAACCGAAAGGAAGAAGTTCTGCTTGCCCGGTTGCGCATAGGACACAGTCGCCTTACACAATCATATTTGTTATTACGAGAGAGTCAACCAGAGTGCCCTCATTGTCAAAGTCTATTGACCATTGCTCATGCTTTTACTTGTTCACATCACCGTCATCAAATTACGACAGCTTTTGGTCATAGTCATCTTTCACTTCATGACATTTTAAATGACAATAGCGATGCATCTCGCATTTTTAAATTCATCAAGGCCATTGGTTTTTATAACAATCTTTAGTTTTACAATTCATGTCATTGTTTCACGTTTCATGTTCCTTTTTATCATGCGCTTTTTAATTTTTTGACATGACAAAAGGACAATCTTCTTTTTTATAATCACTTGTTTTGGCGCAGTTTGACCAAATTGGTCCTTGCGCCAATAAATTTAAAATCCAATCCAATCCAAAACAACCGAAAAAAGGCATCATATCTCGACGGTTTTGACTTCTCCACCAACTACAAGGAACAAATATATATATATCACCTCCGGACGGCTTTGGCCGATTCCCCACAGAGCTATCGTGACGCTGTTGAAATGACAGTCGAGGAAATAAAAGAATTTAAAAAAATCTGCCCCCTGGCAGTCCAGTGGTTAGGGGAGCTAGCCTGTAACTGCGCTGGTCTGGGTTCGGTCATGGATGTCTACTAAAAACTAACGACTACGCTGGACAGATCGTAATGATCTCTTGGAAATACGTGATGATGACGCCATTAAAAAAACATTAATGATGTAAAAATCAGAAAATATTGATTACTAGCTATAATACCCGCCGCTGCCCGGGTTTTCTTCAATTA
Organism: Pholcus phalangioides; assembly: GCF_987345545.1. Taxonomy (NCBI): domain Eukaryota; kingdom Metazoa; phylum Arthropoda; class Arachnida; order Araneae; family Pholcidae; genus Pholcus; species Pholcus phalangioides. The sequence continues at coordinate 2,095,437 of NW_028301611.1, forward strand.
CTGGGGAGATTGAAAAAGTGACAAACCATTATAAAGACATAAACTATCATACATAATACTGGCATCATTAAAGGAGTGACGAATCTAATTGAGTTCCATTCAGTCACCCGATGCGTATCGTTCGGTAACACAGCTGTATAGTCGTTCTAGTATAGTCCACCGATCACGAGAACATCGCCTACGTCACGTCGGATGATTCTAATATTACTTCCTTTTAGGTAGAGCAACTGCGCATCGAGAATAGCGCATTAGCAACGGCGCTTTCCCGTTTGGCATCTTTAGCGCTAAATATATAAATGAAAGATGATTCCTGATTATATAAATGAAAGAAAAATTTTAGTTTTAATGAAACATAATTTCAGTTCCAAAATAAATGAAAGCGATAATTTCAGCATTAATGACAGAAATAATTCCAGAATTAGGAAAAAGGGATAATTCCAAAATTAATGGAAGGAAAAATTACAGAACTAATGAAAGAGATAATTCCAAAATCAATGAAAGATGTAATTTCAGCATTAATGAAGTAATTCCAAAATAATTGAAAGCGAATTCCGATCCAGCATTAATGAAATATCATTTCAGATTGATGAGAGTGATAATTCCAAAATTTATGAAAGAAAAAATTCTAAAATTAATAAAAGAAATAATTTCAGCGTTAATGGAAGAAACAAATCCATAATTGATGAAAGCAATTACTCCACAAGTAATGAAAGAAATGATAATTAATAAAGGAAAATTCAAGAATTGACGAAAGAAATTTTTCAGCATTAACGGAAACAAATTATTATAGCATTAATGAAAGAAATTATTCCAGTATTAATGAAACAAATAATTTAATCTTTTTTCACCTTTAGATGAGTTCTCCATACTTTTTTTAATCTTAAAAATGAAAATATTTAGCGACCGAACTGTACATTTCTATGGGCAAACGATCTTTGTTTTCACCGAGTCACGTGGTTACCTTGCATTTGATGTCTACGCCGTTGCGGCGGCTGGATGCACCCCACAGTAATATAAGCTCGATGCCAACGAGAAATCAAAAACAAAGGACCTCCACACAAGCGGATGACAGGTTAAGATCGTAAAAAGTGAATATTTCCACACTACACTTTATAGTAATGTGCTGCCATCTAATGTCAAATTTGAAAGTGACTCGTGTGGTGATGATGAAGTTTAAAGCAAAAAAACTATAATCTCGATTCCGCTCAGTTCCCTATAAACAAAGCTCATAAACTGAACTGGAAATTTAAACTGAAAGTTCGGTTATTTTATTTGAGCAAAAGGAGACGTCCAAAACAAACAACCTCGTAATGAGCAGACGACAGACGGTTCGTTCGGTTCCCAACAAGCTCAGCTCACAAACAGAACTGGAAGTTCAAACTGCCAGTTCAGTTACTTCTTCGGGACACAAGGAGACGTCCAAAACAAGTGACCTGGAGAGAAGCAGACGACAGAGATTCTATAAGGCTTGCATCGAGCTTATATTATTGGAGGGAGCATCCAGCCACCGCGACAGCAGGGACATCAAATGCAAGGAAATCACGTGACTCGATGAAAACAAAGTTTCCGCCTTGCAGTTACCATAGAAATGTACAGTTCGGTCCCTAAATATTGGGTTTCAAAGAAAAAGGATAGAGAACTCATGTCTAAAGGTGAAGATCAAATTATTTATTTCATTAATACTGTAATCATTTCTTTCATTAATGTGGATTTATTTCCTTTTTAATTATTATTGCTTTCATTAGTTCTGAAATAATTGCTTTCATCAATTCTGGATTTGTGTCGTTCATTAATGCTGAAATTATTTCTTTCATTAATGCTGAAATTATTTCTTTCATTAATTTTGGAATTATCTCTTTCTTTAATTCTGGAATTATCTCTTTCTTTAATTCTGGAATTATCTCTTTCTTTAATTCTGGAATTATCTCTTTCTTTAATTCTGGAATTAACTTTCATTAATTTTATTATTATCTCTTTCATTAATGCTGATATTATTTCTTTCATTAATGCTGATATTTCTTTCATTAATTTCGGACATCACTTTTATCAATGATGAAATTATCTCTTTCATTAATTCTAGAATATTTTCTTTCATTAATTCTGGAGTTATCTCTTTTATTAATTTTGGAATTATCTCACCGATGCTTTCATTTATTGTTTTAAATTCCTGTGGATGCCATAAAAACGGGGGATTGTGATTGTTTTCACCGAGTCACGTGATGTTCCGTCGAAAGATGTTGGGGGACCACCGTTCTCAGCACTGCAAAGGCGGAGACTGCTTACGTCATACTCTCTCCAGTAATATAAAGCCGGGTTTTCCTAGGAGCAGGTTACCTGTTCCGCGCGCAACGCGATTCGCCCAGCGCGACATGCCGTCCACTCACCGATCAGAAAAGCAGCATGACAGTTTTCCTACAGAGCGCAATACGCCTCACGACAGCGCTTTACGTCGGGCGTGATTGGCCGACTGCTTCTGGAGGAGTCAAATGCGTCGTGCGCCGCGGTTTTGCCGATATTCTCTTCCCTCTTGCGTTTTCTTTCCCTTCCCTTCAAACCGGAGCATGTAGATGACAGAGTAGCTAATCCAAGGCTATATACTATAACATAGCCTCCCTGATCCGATGCGCTTCCCTAGGAAAACACAAATGCGTAGCGTGATTATGTAACGCGTTGCTGCCGACGCGAAATTATACTGTTCGGTTCACGCGACGCAAAACACCTATTCCTAGGAAAACCCAGCTTATGCTCGATGGCACTATATATATGCAATATACAAAAATATATATATTTTTTTATTCCGCAGAAGGGATCGAAAACTCCAGCGTTTTTTTCAATAATCAGTTCCATGCTGAAGCCGAACACTACACGTATAAAACGTGGTGGTAACACGTAGCCGCTGTGGTGGTCGAGTGGTTATAGTGACGGACTGCGATGCGAGGATCCGGGTTCGAACCCTACAGTGGTGGTCGGCTGAAGAGAAGGTAAACAGAAGAAGAATGGCTAATTGCTAGCAGGTGCCAATCTCTTGCTGCGATATAGAAATTAAACCGAAGAAAATGCCATATAATTTACAGTAGTAATAAATAATTCGTATTATTAAATTAATAATATTGTACTAAATTATTAATTTAAAGTAATTATTAATTTATGTTATTATTTTAGCAATTTAATTTTAATCACATTATTACTATATTATCACTACTCCCTTTAAATTTTTTTCTGTATTAAATGTTTTAGTTCAAAATATTAAATTTAAATTTGATAAAAATTCAAAATTTTTTAAATTAATAAATTTAATTAACTTTTCCAAAATTTATAACAACAATTTTCGAGTACATCTTTTAACAAACGCCAACACAAAGCGCAGCTCACTCAAGCGTGAAGAATACCTTGGCGTACAGAGAGAACCGTTTTGCGCCAAGACAGCCTTTACTGTGGCAACCCGGGATAATTTTTATCCTCTCCCCGCGCCGAAATGGACCCTCTCCAGAGAGGGGCGTTCCCGTAACTCTTCTCGTGATCTGAGGACTATAACAGTCATCGGTCCTCTATACTTCTGTTGAGTCTTCGTCGGTTGTCCCCATGGCTCTCGGACTTCTCTTCATAACGACAACCTCGCCTGGTTCGAACACTGTTATAGCTCATCTAAGCATATCGAAGCTGTTCTTCATCTTCCGTTGATTCCCTACGATTATATCTCGAGCTTCTTTTTCGTACTTCCTATGGATTCATCCACGAGTTATTTTCCTCATCTGCTAACCGTCTCGACAATTGTAAAGGCCTATGCATGTCTGAAACGCATTGCTAGGGAACCACGGTGACCAAAGTAAACGTTCCGAAAGTGATTGTTAAGGCTCAGAAATCATTGATGCCCAGCTCTGACAAACTTTTAAAGTAACTTATCGTTCAATTCACTCCCCCATCTGGTATATACGGGAAATTTGGCGACCATGGATCTAAAATTGTAGATTTGTATAGAGAACATATAGACACACGCACACACACAAAATCACAATTTTATATATATATATATATATATATATATATTATGAATAATCGCCAATAAAAGTGAGTATCCAGTGAAATGTAATCAAACTTTCTTTATCGAGACGATTGGTGATTATGCATAATCACTGGTGTATCACTTACACACACACATAGCGGCATATACAATTTTAACATAAAAATGTATTGGGACCAATTGCGATTGAAGCCAACGTTGTATAAATATGAAAGTCGTATAAACAAGGTTACGTTTCATATCGTATCTCCTCATTAGCGGACAAACTTTTTTGGTCCCATGGGTGTCCGTTATCGAGAGGTTCTACTGCAAAATTCGAATGAAAATTTGCTGAGATATCAGAGATTGAAATTCTCGATTTTTTTCAGCTTTTTATCCCAAAAAAGTTTTGAATTTAAAGAAAAAGGTGGCAAAAATCAAGATTTTTAATCATCGCTTTCTCTCTCTCAGTGGATTTTCATTCAAAGTCCATGAGGTAAATTTCTTTCAATAGAAGGTGCGAAATTTCATAATTGAAATTCTTTTGGAATTAGGGCCGTATAAAAAATTCCAACGGTATAATTTCCCCCAATTATTAATTTAAAGAGCTGAATGACACTTGTGTTAATAATTATTTTTGATATTTTAATTTTAGCACCAATCGTAAATTTTATTCTTTGTGGCACTCTTTGTATATAACACAATGTATAATTTGTTTGGGACATCGTAACAGTTGCATAATGTCGTTAAAAAGACATTCCTTCATGTCTTTGTAATGAAATTTCTGGTATAAGAAAGAGAAAAATGTCGAAGAATTTGAAAGTCAATTTTATTCATTTCATTCTAATCAAATTGGGCGGCTTCAAAGATATTGGATTGAAAATTTTTTCAACTTCATTTTACGTGTAGTAGACGGCTTTTCTTAACTAATTTCGGATTTTGTTAGCTTTCCCTTACGCTGATTTTTTTGTTCACTTGCTAATTTACTAACCTGGTCACTGACTTGCGAATTTAGTCACTTATTTGCTCACTTAGTCAATGATTGGTTATTTTTCTCGCTAAGTCAATGACTGGCTCATTTGCTCACTTGCTCAGTTGCTCCCTAACTCGCTCATTCACCCACTCAATAGCTCGCTCAATCCTTCACCCATTCATTTAAACTACCATTCATTGACCCATTACTTACTTGCATACTCACTCACTCGCGCATTTGTTCACTCACTGACAGATTTTTCTCAATCACCCCCTCACTCGCACATCTGCTCTCTTGATTACTTACCCCCACTCAAACATTTGCTCACTCACTCACTCATTTGCTCTCTCACTCACTAATTTGATTGCTCTGAATGCTGATTCATTTGCTCATTCACTAATTTGATTGCTCTGAATGCTGATTCATTTGCTCATTCACTAATTTGATTGCTCTGAATGCTGATTTGCTCATTCACTGACGCATTTGCTCATTCACTGACTCATTTGCTCATTCACTGACTCATTTTCTCAATCATTAACTCAATTTGTCAATTATTTACTTTTTCACTCACACATTTGTTCTTGTACTTACTAGTTCTCTCTCTCTTTCTCTCTCTCTCTCTCACTCATTTGGCTCTTATTCTCGCTCATTTACTCACTTTCTAATTCAACTTACTCATTAGGTGCCCAACTGCTGTCGGTTACAATTTTTAATTCACACCACAATTTCACATAATTTTTTTTTTTTCGGGAAATTGTGTAGCTGTGAATTTTCTGCACATTAATCTTTGACATCAAATCATGTTAAATGTATGTTTTGAGATGAAAGATTCTTAAATATTATTCACCATACGCATTTTGCATGTCGCGATTTTTAAAAGAAGCGCACGCATTCACAGAAAATACGAAAAAAAAGGGAAAATTTTCCAAGTTTCGCACAATTTTTAGAGCCTCACCTCTTCAAACGAACATTTATATTTCCAGCCACGATAACGATGAACAAGCACAATATAAAGGATTTCTATGACTCAGCGTTTGCCCTCTCGTTAGCCATGGTCCACGTGGTCCAGTCAGTGGGTAGTCTCAGTCACGCTTTCATCGTTACCAGACCGTGTGGTCTATACCAGATACCCAACCCTTTCTGGCAATTGTACCCCCCTTTCCCTAAAGAGTTTTTCTACACGAGTGAATTTCAGTAACATACGCATGCATCATTCATTTCCATACGGCTGCCGACGAAAATTGAAATTCATCACGGTATGTTCGAGTTCAAAAGAAAAGGGATAGGTGAATATAAATAATAAGCATATTCTAATTCAAATTTCTTTATTCGTTCAGTCAGAACATTAGGTTTAATCCACAACTCAATCCCAATGCTTGATCTGATGCAAAATGTATCCCAATTTTTACAGAAATTCGTGAATTTTATAAGGAAGTAACCTAGACAGATATGATTACCATGAAATAAAGCAAACTTCTGTTTTCTTAATAGGTAATATAATACTTTCACTGTGATGTTTATAAAATTAGTTTCATCTAAGTCTTGTTTTGTAAAGCACTGTTGCTTTTAGAAAGATTGTTTTAGAACTTAAGATCATAGTTTCCCGACCTTTTTTGTCCCATAGCCCCCTTCTTCAGAAATTTTTTTTTCTTCCATCGCCCCCAACGCAATCTAACTCATAGAATCCTATGTTATACCCGTAGCTTCCATCGCCCCCCAAGGGGCCGTTAAGGCCCACGTTGGGAAACACTGGTTTGGATATTTGTTGGCTGAAAAATGTATTGTTTGTGATTAGAAATATATATTACTTTAAAAATGTATTGTTTGCGATTAGAAATATATATTGCTTTAAAAATGTATTGTTTGCGCTTAGAAATATATATTGCTTTAAAAATGTATTGTTTGTGATTAGAAATATATATTGCTTTAAAAATGTATTGTTTGTGATTAGAAATATATATTGCTTTAAAAATGTATTGTTTGCGCTTAGAAATATATATTGCTTTAAAAATGTATTGTTTGTGATTAGAAATATATATTGCTTTAAAAATGTATTGTTTGTGATTAGAAATATATATTACTTTAAAAATGTATTGTTTGTGATTAGAAATATATATTGCTTTAAAAATGTATTGTTTGTGATTAGAAATATATATTACTTTAAAAATGTATTGTTTGTGATTAGAAATATATATTGCTTTAAAAATGTATTGTTTGTGATTAGAAATATATATTACTTTAAAAATGTATTGTTTGCGATTAGAAATATATATTACTTTAAAAATGTATTGTTTGTGATTAGAAATATATATTGTTTTTTTCAAACACTGTTTTAGAAACGGTTTTTTTTTTCAAATACTACTTCAGAAATATATATCATGTATATACAGGGGGGTGTTCTGTAAATGCTGGCAAGGCCTTTATCTCATCAAACGTCCGTCGTAGAGGTGGGATTCCAATTTAAAAAAAATGCTCAAAAGGCATTCAAAAGTTACCTGTTACCAGTTTTTTTCGAGTGAAAATACAATGTGTAATAAAATAAAAAAAATCCTAATGTTTACACTGTTCCTTTGTCCTCTAACTTCCAAGTAGAAAGTTGTTGCTGTGTCTTTCCTGATGTCAACAAAAAAAAAAAATTCCCAAGTGCAATATTCACAGAAATATTCAAATTCGAAAAACGGAGGAAATTTGGGAAATGACAGCGCTAAATGCAGAAAAACCGTTTTACCCGCATTTAATTCTGTTCTCATTGTGACTCAAAAGCAATTCAGAGGTACATTGTCATTAAGAACCCCTTTAGGATTTTATTGTTGCCCCAGAAATATTGCTTAAAAATTCAGTTTTCTCAAAAGTATTTCAGAAATTCATTGTTCGTTGGAATCATTGCTTATGAATTCATTGTTACTCAGAAAAATTGCTTGAAAATTCATTGTTGCTCAGAAAAATTGCTTGAAAATTCATTGTTGCTCAGAAAAATTGCTTGAAAATTCATTGTTCCTCAGAAAAATTGCTTGAAAATTTATTGTTCGTTTGAATCATTGCTTATGAATTCATTATTGCTTATGAATTCATTATTGCTTATGAATTCATTGTTGCGCAGAAAAATTGCTTGAAAATTCATTGTTGATCAGAAAAATTGCTTGAAAATTCATTGTTCCTCAGAAAAATTGCTTGAAAATTTATTGTTCGTTTGAATCATTGCTTATGAATTCATTGTTGCGCAGAAAAATTGCTTTAAAATCCATTGTTGATCAGAAAAATTGCTTGAAAATTCATTGTTCCTCAGAAAAATTGCTTGAAAATTTATTGTTCGTTTGAATCATTGCTTATGAATTCATTGTTGCGCAGAAAAATTGCTTGAAAATTCATTGTTGATCAGAAAAATTGCTTGAAAATTCATTGTTGCTCAGAAAAATTGCTTGAAAATTCATTGTTCGTTTGAATCATTGCTTATGAATTCATTATTGCTTATGAATTCATTGTTGCGCAGAAAAATTGCTTGAAAATTCATTGTTGATCAGAAAAATTGTTTAAAAATTCATTGTTGCTCAGAAAAATTGCTTAGAAATTCACTTTTATTAAGAAGTTAACAACGAGTAAGGCAAATACCGTCAAACCTCGTTAGTGCGTCACCCGGTTAACACGTCACTCCGCTTACCGGGTCACTTTTTGTAAGTCCCAATTGTCGTCATGCAGGAATTGGCACAGCTATGGCTTACTCCGTTTAACGAGTCACTCCGCTTACTAAGTCATATTTTTGCTCTCCCAAGAGTGACTCATTAATGAGGTGGTTTGACTGTACATGAAATTCGTGTATTTGTCGTATTCGTTGGTGACTTTTTAATATTCGTGGACAAAGTTGTTCTATAAGAATTCTATAGTTCTTCCATGGAAATTCATTGTTGCTCAGAAGCACTTTGAAAATTTATTTGTTGAGATTTCAGAAATTTATCGTTGAGAATAAGGAACTACTTTATAAACTTGTTGTTGAGGAGTGGAACTTCACAAATTTACTATGGATCAGGAGTGTGCCTTTAAACATTTGTCATTGCTTGAAAATATTTTTCTGTGCGACTTGCAAGCTGAGTGATCATACACTAGCTGTTGATTCTGGAATTTATTTTCAAATTTATTCTCATTCTAGAGCATTGTTTATAAAGCTATTTAAAAAAAGCGAAGTGGCATAATTAGCAATTTAACTGCAGCTAGGTATTCTGGCATCATCGTATTTTCCATATCACCAGTAAAGATACATACTGCTCGTGATTTTCTGAACTCTTGAATCCCGTTAGTTGGGATTCAGTTGCTGTGTTAGGTTCTAAAATGATTCTTGGGCCGGGATTACAATATAAAAGTTTAAGGAAATTGGGAAATGCAACCAATAAGCTAATCGGTTGCATTTGAGCAAATGTAAACAATTGACTGTTATTTTAAGGATTCAAAAAATATCTTTTATCAAACTTTTACAGTGTAATGCCGGCCTTAAACATCAATTTTTATTTGATTTAATTTTTTTAAAACTGTCTGATGAAAGCACCAGACAAAATATCCTTGTTGCACCTTACTCAATATAAATTAATGGTCTACTGAAATTCACGTCACACAAAACGGCTCCCCGGACTGCTAAACCAATGGTAAAAACGATTTATTTTCATTTGAATTTGACATCCATGACATCAAATCCCAACTCCATTATATAATGTGAAGTGATTCATCATTTTTTTTTTTTTCAGTTCGAAAGTATAGGAAGCGTATAACGCAGGTTTAAATTCATATATGGTCAATATATTTCCCTCTCTCTCTCTCTCTGCAATATCAATATGTTTAAGTTACCGCAAAACGCTTTCCAAGTAATTGGAGCTCTAAATCATACCGATCACGTAATAGTCTAATTTTCATAAGAGCCTCTAGATTTAGAGGCGGAAAAGAAAAAAAAAAGGTTAAAATCCTCACGCATGAGATTGATCGTGACTCGTATATTATTGCACATGAGAAAAACATTTCGAAAATCTATTTTTTTATCTATTTTTTGCGACATTACCTTAATATTCCAGCTAAATGATTGCCTTTCTAGGAAAAATATAATGTATGATTCCTTATAGATGCGAAATTGATTTAAATGGTATAAGTAAAAACGAAAGTAATACCGATATGGATGTTGTTTAAATATCCAACATCCCTTTTTTTCTTAGTCTATAATCCATGACTAAAATCCATATTTATGATGAAAGTGGAATCACTTGATGATATTATTGATGTTTGAATTTAGGTAGTTTTTTCTATAGCGTGATATGGATGTGGAAAGCCGTGATATGCCGCTGTGGTGGTCGAGTGGTTATAGTGACGGACTCGCGATGCGAGGATCCGGGTTCGAACCCCACAGTGGTGGTCGGCTGAAGTTGGTTTTCTGTGGTTCCCAACTTCATGGCGCAAATGCGAGCCGATCTCCCCGTTAAAAAGTCTCGCCACAGAGAGCAACAGTCCTACAACGATTAATTATTCAATCATAACACTTCACTCATAGTTAGAAAAACTGGTGGCAGATGGCAGCACTACACATAACAAGCATTATAGAGAAACAAAAAGCTTCACGTCAGGTTTCACTGCACGTACACGCACATTCCCGCATGTACGGATTCGTTGGGGGGGGGGGTTCATGTGTGGTGTAGCAGTAGTAGGTAGGGCCTCCAAAAAATGGCTCGGGGATCCATGATGTTCTTAAGTCAGCCACCTCGTTGGGAAATTTGCCTGTTGTGGCGTGGTATTTGTAAAGTATCCAGAAAGTTTACTTAAAGTGTTTTTTAAGACGGGACGCCCTATATTAGAGGTAGTGAAAAAATCAGCTTACATGGGGTCATTCAAGTATTACGTCAGCATCGATTGGGGACGGGGTTTCCGATTTGACTTTTGATGGAGGGGGGGGGGGGTTTGGATGATGCTTATACGTCATCAATCATCCTTTATGAAGATATGAAATATTCCAAATAGCACCAAACATGAAAAAAAAAAAAACATATCGATAGTTATTGGGCCCCTGAACTAACATTCTCCCTGTTGATAAGTCCCCTACATCGCCCCTTTAGTGATCTATAAATGTTTAACGGATCCTTCAAGTGCTGTGGAAATGAGTCCGGGCCGCTTAAGTACTCTGGAACTGCGTCACGTATCACTCAAGTTATCCGTAATTATGCCACGGATTACTTAAGTAATTTGGAAATGTTCCGCGGGTAGCTTGAGCGATGTAGAGCCACACTGGGGGGGGGGGGGGGGCCGCTTAAGTGCTCTAAAACTCTGCCACATGTCACTCAAGGGATCTCTAAATGTGCCACGGATCGCTTAAGTGTTCTGGAACCGTGTCGCGGGTTACTTAAGTGATCTTTGAATGTGAAAGTGAACTTTAAGCCCTACTTCAGTGATCTGAAAATGTGCCACGGGTCATTTAAGAGGTTTGTAAATGTGTAGCTTATTTCATTTTTACAAAATCGGGTTCGAAGGGGAACAAGCCACATCAGATAACCTTCAGGGCCACATTTGGTCCGCGTGTCAAGGGTTTACCATGTATGTTCATTGCAGAATTTCTTAAAGATAAATTCTGAGTTCTTACCCTTGGAATGGCATTGGAATTAACAGAAATTCATTATAACAACATATGAAGGCATTTTCTTTAGACATTTTAATTTTTTTTTTTAAATTTCGCATTAAAAAAATTTTCTTTTTTCGTCGGTGAGGTGCACGAGTCCCTATGCCCCCTCCCCCCACGTACGTTTTTGATCCCACCAATATGCGTTAGGAGGTGGGGGCAGTCGTGACGAAATGTTCCTGACAAGGGGGAGGGTGTAAAAAATGGCGTAAAGTTAGCTGACGTAATACTTGAACGGCCCCCATAATGCATTTTTGGCCGTCTCAACTTGTTCTGCAGCCGAAGCAATTCATTTGTCGTACCGAGGTAACGCGGCGCCCTTGAGACACAATACACCGTCTTTGTCATTACTTTGCCGATTGTGCTTGTTACATTATGGCTGATAACGTTAGTTACTAGGCCAGAAATGAACGTTTCGTCGGTTCCTAGCCTTTTGCAGGCTGTATTCTGACCTACATATTCCCTGGGTTTGATTGGCATATGAAGGAAAATACAAGTTTGTGCTTGCGTGTCAGTAGTGTAGTGAGGTTATGTATGTTTAGAGAAATAAGTGTTTTAATGTCAATCCAAGAGTGGGCAATTTATAGATCTTTGAATTCACTCATCACGAGAAATATTTAGTATATTCTGAAGGAACATTTGTCATTAAGGGGTGGGAGGGGTGGGGGGGGGGGAGAAGAGCAGCTGACGTTGTGTTACCCAAAAACCCCCACGGGTTATGTGACATAATAATTGAGAGATTTTAATCTGAGATTTATGTTTACAGAGCATGAGTAATTTTTAAAAAAAATATCGTAAATTCAATAAATGGTATAACAATTGTACACTTCTCATGGTTGCACTGTCTGTGAATAGCCCTCAATAGTCAACCCTCGTATGGGTAGTTACTAAATTGCATAGCTTGCAAGCAAGACTAACGCCGTTAACATGACACAGTAGCCAAAAACTAATAATTTTTTAAATTAATAAAGTTTATTTAAATCATTTTATCTTAAACAAAATATCGTGGATAAAGCTAATTTGCAATGCTTTATAATTATTAATATAGGGTGTACCATAAATATGTAAATGGTTTCAAATTCATAAAAATTGAAGGAGTCGGTATATTTGAATGCAGTTTTTAAAAATAGTTATTCTCACGAAGGGAGATTATGTTGGGTACAGAAAAAAAAATTAGTTCAAATTTTATAGATAGAGGGCGCTGCACTGAAGGAAATAACAGAATTCTTGACCCGAACCTTTTCTCGATCTCTTCTGTGTCCAAAAACTCACGCGCGATTCGTGGCTGAGGTAAAACAACTTCACCAACAATGTTTAATCCCTCACACTTTTGTGTGTCACGTATTAGCATTTTATCAAATGCATTTCATTTCCGACTGATTGTTTAGTTTTAATCTGGTAATTTTATCACTAATTAACAAAAGCATTTGATTTAAATATAAAATATAAGTATTAGAATCAAACCATTGAAATATATCATCTCCCTAATCTCTGTTCAATTTATTTTGTTCAAGTTATTTTACTGGTGCTGGGTGGTCCTATGATCATCGTGCTGGACTTATTGGAAGGATATAGGTTCGAACCCGCTGATGGAGTAGTGATTGTCGGCTGAAGTGGTCTTTCTGCGGTTTTCCAACTTTTAGGCGTGAATGCAAACTAGTCTCTCGATTTGAGAAAACTATTTCCGCAGAGAAGACAGAGGGGACGATATTCAACACATTTACTCATACAAATACAACGCCACAACAGGAAAAATGCCAAACGAGGTGGCTGAGGAAAAATATAACATGAAAATTCAGATATTTGTCTTTTTTTTAATTTAAAAATTCTGAGGACAAGATAGCACCACTAATACAACGAGAATCTAGTATGATTCTGACAATATAAACACAATAGAGATACGCATACACACACATACCAAGTACGTGCATATAATCAATTTATTAAAAATTCTGCAGAGGGAAGCGTATAGGAAGTGGATGCAAATTTAAATGAGAAGCCTTTTACTTCCGCTAATACCTTGAATTTGAATTTTGGCAGAAAAATTAGATCTTTTTTCGCCATCATTTGGCAACTTTCTTAGCGACAATTAGCGTATTTAAAGTATTTTACTGGGTTTTTTTATTTAGATGAAATATGGTAACCCTAAGGAAAAGGCAGTAAATTACGTTGATTTACACCGCTGCTGCGATGTTTGCTCACTTGGAATGGCAAGAAAATTAATGTTAGCTTCTCCTCACTGTCGTTAATATTGCTCAAAAAACCACTTCAGGAAAAAAATTGCCTTTAACTACAGCAACCTTCAGTGCGGTTCCCTTCATTGGTTCGAAAACGTAACGCGGACAACAACCTGCGCCGCGGGGTACTCATGTAATCTGTGAATGGGCGACGGCCACCTGAGCGATCCGGAAATATGCCGCGGGTAACTCAAGTGTGATCCATGAATAAATCATAAGTAACCTAATTGATCTTGAAGTCCTTCCTAAGGGATGTGGAACTGCACCGCAGATCACTTAAGTGATCTTAAAATGCGCTTCTGGCCACTTAAGTGCTATGGAAATGTGCCGCACGTTACTCAAGTGATATATAAATGTGTCACGTGTCACTTAATTGATCTGGTAATATGCCACAGGAAACTGAAGTGATGTGAAACTACAGCGAGTCACTTAAGTGATCTGTTTATGCGTCACTCGGTTCATTCTTATAAAATTAGGCTTGAGATCACGGGCCACATCAGATGACTCCGAGGACCACTTTTGAGCGGCGGGACAAGGATGAGAATGTATGAAACACAGTATTTTTTATATTTAATAATTTCAATAAAAATAGATAGCAGTGAATCACACCAGCCATAAAATTCACAGTAGAATTTATAATAATTAGTTTGTGTGTGTGGGAGTTTACATGTAAATCACCAGCATCGGTAAATCTAGTGGTCATAAAAAGTGTTGAGGATACTTAGGGGCCGTTCAAGTATTACGTAAGCAAAATTTTAGCCATTTTTGACCCCTCCCCCTCTTGTCAGCAAAATTTCGTCATCAGCTCTGCCCCCTCTGAATCCAAACTCATATTTTCATAAAGGGTGGTCGATGACGTAAGCATTATCCAATCCCCCCCTCCCCCCTTGTCATCAAAAGTCAGCAAATCGGAAACCCTCCCCCCCCCATCGATGATGACGTAATACTTGAATGACCCCTTACGTGCCAAACGGAATGAAATAATAAATTTCATTCGAATTCGACATTGTAAGCAAAAGGAATATCAAAAATAAAATAATAGTATGCGTAAAACTTGGCACACAGCCAATAACATCTACATCAGAAGGCTTCCGCGCGGAACCCGTGATGTCACTGAAAAAAGTCATATCACTTACAGCCATTGGATATATATAGCAGGCCGACGCACCTATACCCTTTTTCTGCAGTATATCCAATGGCTATAGGTGAGATGGCCTTCTCCCGTGATGTCACGAGCTTCGCGCGGAGGCGTTTGTGCTACAGACGGTGTTGGCATAGCTGGCAACTCGTTTATCCGCAGCTACGCACGCACCATCGCGAACATGGTGGTTTTGAAGAAACTGAAGTACTTCAAAAGTTATCCTTTCTTGCACGGATAAAAGATTGAGTTCTGGTTTATATATATATATTTAGTAGTATTTCACCGTTTTTATTTCCGATGATTTATGCTAATCCCTAGGGATAAGTAAAAAAAAACGTTTATTTACGCAGAACTGAAAATTTTACGGTTAGTTTCTCCTTACCATGCGTGATGCTGCTAAGAAAACAACATCGATGATAACTTTCTCCTACAAGGCGGGCGAAAATCCGTAGATACTTTAAAAATTTATAAAAACCGGAAAAATAACCGAAATAAGAAACGGTTTGCATTGTTAACATCGCTAGGTCACGGGAATTTTTTTAAGACAAGAAAAGAAATAAAACAAAAAACCATCGATAGGTGGCGCTGACGAACACAACTCAAAGAAAAAATATACGCAATTAACGAATAGAATATACAGTAATCGTTTATTACAGCAGTATGTGTTCCATATGACCACCACAGGGCGATAACACATTTCCGGCGGGTCACCAATCGAGCAACAGCAGAGTGCAGCAGGTTTACAACGGTGAACTGGTTGTGGATTAGGAGCGCAAGTTTTTATAACCGTCTTATTTGTATATTTACACCGAAGTCGCTCATACCAGCGCCACCTACCGGCTGTTTTTCGTTAAATTGTTTTTCCTGTCAAAATTCCCGTGACCTAGCGATGCTAACCCTGCAAACCGTTTTTTATTTCGGTTAATTTTCCAGTTTTTATTCATTTTTGAAGTTTCTACGGACTTTTTGCCCGCCATGTATTTATTGTGCATTTAATAATTCCAATAAAAAATATGTAATAGTGAATATCACACCAATAATTTAAGTTTAATCATTAAATTCACACAGTAAAATTAATAATAATACTTATTTTGTGTGAAAGTTTCATACGAAAGCACTGGTAACTACCAGTTATGAAAATTTACAAATTATGACAGCATGTACAAATCGGAATAAAAAAGCGAAACCTCGTTATAGCGATATTCTGCTGACTAAGAAAGAAGATGGGTGCAGAGGGAGTATGGCATCGTAACCAGAGGTCGCGTCGTAACCATAACATTATCATCACGCGTTAAATTTATTTTGCTGTTGGAATTTTTTTTTATAAATAGGCCATGTCTTGCAATCGAATCCCGATACAACGAACTCCTGAGAAATCATTTCGTTTTTAACGAAAATACGTTATAAAGGAATTCCAGTTTCTTCCATTGTTCCTATGTAATCTTATCTGGGGGATTAGAAACGTGTTCGTTATAACACAATTTTCGCTACATCAGTATTCGTTAAAACGGGATTCGACTGTAGTATCTCCCAAAATGCACTTTTGAGCATTTATTCGCCGGAAAATTAATTAGTAAATAATTATTAATATGATGTTTGGACTCGGCAAATCGCATAATAATTTAGCAGCCAGAACGAAGTTTTTAGGTGCCAAAAATTTTTAATCGAAGAAAAAGTTCAAAATAATGCTTTGTTTCACAAAAATTAGAAACTTTGCCTGGTTTTAAATTATACAAAAATTGCCATGTTTTCAAGACAAATAAATTCAAAACGGGGCAATTTTTGTCTTAATGCTTTGTTTGACTTTTTCAATAGCATAGTGACGCGCTTTCATGTTGGCAGATATTCTTCTATTAATGCGTTTTGTGCTGCTCTCAACCAACAATTTAGCAACTACACAAACAAAATTTTAGGCGCCAATACCAATTTTTCATTCGCCATGGCGACGTGGTTGCTGGGATTTGTTCACCCCTGATGGTATTTAACATTGATAAACACAAAATCCAGTTATAAAAATACGTTGCGCCCGAGTGACGCAGTGGCAAGATGGCTCGTCTTACACTGGTTCGAATCCAGGCAAGAACATCAGGAAAACTTTCTTCCCCTACCAAATCATGGGCCGATCCCCGATAGATGGTGCCTTCATTTCCCATCTAATTTCACTGGTTGAAAATTCTGGTGTTTGGTCAGAACTTGATAACTCCAAAAATCACATTTTTGAGATATAAGCATTTTCTCATTGTCATTTAAAAATCCAAAATAAAGCATACACTCAAATACATATGAAAATATCATACATCAGCATGTTGTTTAGCCATACGCACATATTTGTGCATTCATCTCACTTCTAATTAGTTATAATTAGCAAGACTTACATTTAGATCAAGAAGCCATTTTTTGGAGATATCATGTCCAGACCAAACACCACAGAATTGAAATATGGCGATATATGACCGGAGTTGGTGTGCGGTAAAATCGTTAAGTGTGTGTGCGTATCACCCCTGTAAAGAGGTTTATCGCAATACACTTCAAATACTCGTTTTAATACTCATTTTAATACTACTTTTAATACTACTTTTAATACTACTTTTAATACTACTTTTAATACTACTTTTAATACTACTTTTAATACTACTTTTAATACTACTTTTAATACTACTTTTAATACTACTTTTAATACTACTTTTAATACTACTTTTAATACTACTTTTAATACTACTTTTAATACTACTTTTAATACTACTTTTAATACTACTTTTAATACTACTTTTAATACTACTTTTAATACTACTTTTAATACTACTTTTAATACTACTTTTAATACTACTTTTAATACTCGTTTTAATACTACTTTTAATACTCGTTTTAGAGTATTTATTATGAGTTATTTTTATTGCATTCCAGTCTTTCTTTTTCTATATTGCGATTTTCTTCCCATTTTTCAATCGTGAAAAATGCTTTTTGATGGTTAAGGGATTATTGATTAAACTTTCTACGCAGAAAGACATTAACTTCTCCTTTTTTCCGGTTTTAGTCATTCACATATAAATATTCTAATTTGGTGATGACATAACTCCAAAGAGATTCTCTAAAAAATTATATACTTTGGTATGAACGGTATTTCGATACGAAAAAAAAAATCGTTGTATAGAGTGCGATTTCAAAATCTTCCCCAAAAAAATATCGTTATAGATGATAAATATCGTTGTATCGAGAGGAGTTTGAAATCAGACCATAGTTGATCCCAAACTATTTCCGAAAAATAAAATATCGATGTTGAGGGGATTTTTCGTCGTTATATCGAGTATCGTTCTTGCGAGGTTTCACTGTAATAAATTTCATTCGAATTCCATACTGTAAAATTATTTAAAGAAAATCTAGTGCAACGGAATTTAGAGATAAAATAATTTTAAAACTTGGCACAGCCGACAACTCGTTTATCCGCAGCTACGCACGTACACGATGGCCGAAAATTGAAGAGAGAGAGAGAAAGAGTGTACTTCTTAGAAGAAACTGGAAAAGTGTGTTCTTTGAAAGTTCTCTTTTATTCCAAGTTTAAGATTGAATTCCAGCTTCCAATTCTTTTTTCTCCCACCTTCATTTTATTTGTACAGTAGATGACAATTTTCTTTATTTCTTTTTATTCCTCAATTTTCTGGAAACGAAGGAGGAAAATAATAGACACTATGTGAGCCTTTGGATCCGACCGGAGACACACCGATAGGTTCGTTATAAATTTATTTTTTATCTTTCTTCTTGTTCATCCTTTTTCTGTGTTTAAATAGAATTTTTCTCCCCGGAATTTTCAAGCAAAAAAAAATTTTTCAAAAAAAAAAGTGTTTTATTACATTCCAGTTTTTTCTAGATTTTTCCTGATTTTTCTTTCACGTTTCAATCATTAAAAATAGCATTGATGGAAGTTTTTAGTTGGTGACTTCTCCCGTTTTTTTAGCTTTAGATATCAAGATATAAAGTTTCTAATACAAATTTGTAAATTTTTTTTTTTTGTCGTTTTAAAGTGAAAAATAAAAGTTTTACGGTTATTTTTATTGCATTCCAGTTCTTTATTTTTCTATATTGCGATTTTTTCCCATTTTTTAATAGTGAAAAATATCTTTTGATGGATAAGGGATTATTGATTAAGCTTTCTACACAGAAAGGCATTAACTTCTCCCTTTTTCCGGTTTTAGCCATTCAGATATAAATATTCTAATTTGGTGATGACATAACTGCAAAGAGATTCTCTGAAAAATTATATTTCCATTTTTTGATAAAATCTATATATATATATATATGTTCAATAATGATTGATTTTGACAAAAGTTTTGAAAAAAAATCAATTTTAAACTACAAGTTAGAGTTGAATACAGTGAATCCCACTTATAACGCTTTTTCAAGAAGCCGTAACTGAAAACGTTGAAAGCGGGAAATATTCAAAAGAATTATAAGACATGGTTTTATATAGACCATAGCTTTTTTCATGCCGTTTTTAATTTATTAGCAAACATTGTTATGCATGTAAAGATTTAGTAAGAAACAATTATATTGGTGTACAATGTATCTTTGCGCCATGGTTTTCTTTATGAAAAAATCCATCATAGAGATGGTTTTTTTCTCCTCTTGCTTAAGATATAAGCAACTTTGCAGAATATCTGGGCTTGTCAATGGTAAAATAAGAGGCTTTTGAAGAGGCGAGATATTTCGTCAATGCCGCTTAAAGGGTTACGTAATCGATTAGCCGTTGCTGCAGCTACACCTGTTACTATACACCCCTGAGATCCAAATGTCTCACATTTTCCCATATTTTCTTTTATGAACGAGAGAAGAACTTGGACTACGAAGACACTATTCCGTATCGAAATTCAGAAGATGCCTTGACAGCAGAGGTATGGTATTCAAAGTTCTTTGGATACTGCCCCTGTGAACAGCATGGCGTTGTATGCCTCTTAACTCAGAATCAACTGCTTGATCATAGGGTTTATCAGGCATTTATGGTTTGCTACATATCAATGATGATTGTACAGTCAATCGAAGATGACGCAAATTCAAGAAATGCCTTTAAGTCGCGGATGCATTTCCCTGATGCCATTATTGGTGAAGGGGGGGGGGCTAGTCACCATACTGTAACAAATTCACCGAGGATACAAATTACACTGAAATTAAGGAACAGCTAATAGACATTATGTTGTTGTTGTTTTTCGTCAGATAACTTAGCCGGAATCACTGAACACTCCTTCCTACTTCTACCACACAAAATAGATGTAAACGAGATGCCTAAAAAGCCACCAAGTTTATGGTTTGGGCTATTCGTGGTCGCTTTCGAAACGTAACCATTTTCTAGAAACGAAACATGTATTACGCTATTCCGTATTAAAAACACAACTGAATTCTAGTGTTTGCTTCATTGCAACAAGGATATTTATACACAGAAACCCCCATACAGACGTCATTACAATTATTTCCCTCACGATTCTCGAGCGAAACCTCCCAAATTACACGCATGCACGTTCATAGCCATCCCCTATTACTTATGTGAAATGAATTATTCAGAAATCATGTTTAACCCTTTGTACTCGCGTAATAATCTCTCGCAACAGTATACAGAACGAATTATTTAAATTTAAATATATTTCATGTGTAAAGTCGCAAACTGACTCCACGTTATTTGCACAGCGTTAATTGAGAAGAGGTATTTCCCGTCGAAATGCGAATCCGAACAAATGGACGCATAATGTCACAATTTTAATGTAATTACGAAATTTTCAAATTTAAGGGTAATATCGCGTGTATTAATAAGGTCATAGGAGAAAGAATCAATCAACATGCATGTCCATCTAATTAGAGGGTGAATAAGCCATTAATAACTGAATCCAGGACTCGTTTCGGGCGCTTATTGAGCAAAGAGAATTTCCGAAATGAAATTGAGGAGAACATACATATGTATGCATCCATGAGAGATTGTTTGATCTCAAGCAATTATGCAATTTTCATCTCATTTCACCGACTCGATATTTCAGAGAGAGAGCTGTAATAACGTTATGTGCCTTTCGGAATAATGGCTGTGTATTTCATTCCAGGCTGGGCGCAGCGGCGAATGCCAGTGAGTGTGTGCGCGCTCGCGAACATAATAAAGCCATCGATATCGAAAGCTTGTTTTATTATTAGTTGACGTCGTGCTTTAGAGGAATTTGTGCTTGTCGTCGTCGTGTTGACACTTCACGTTCGGAGATGATTATTGCATTAGAGCAATGCGACTTTGAAATTTGTTTGAGTGTGTGCATAGGGTGGTTATGCAGTCTCTCCAAATACATTTAATTCAATCAATTTCTTCGTATTTGTCGATCTGAATTCTTTTACCAACCCAGAATACCAAATGCATTATGGCATACTAAGCTCAACACAAGATTCGCGAGTCAAATGAGATCCTTGATGTCTCACTCCGTGATGCGTCCCACTTTCACAAACCTAATTTTGTAAAAAAGAAAAAAACTAAGTGGCACGTTTCTGGATCAAAATGTGTGGTCTGGTGCATTTATTGATCACTTGAATGACCAGCGATGGTGTTTCACTCAAGTGACCCGCACTTGTAAAATATCAATTTACATACTTTAACAA
Source organism: Pholcus phalangioides (assembly GCF_987345545.1). NCBI lineage: Eukaryota > Metazoa > Arthropoda > Arachnida > Araneae > Pholcidae > Pholcus > Pholcus phalangioides. Next base: position 2,117,043 of record NW_028301611.1, read on the forward strand.
CATTTTGACCGTTATTAAAGCTAGTGTATACAGCACATGAATCATCGTGACATGTGCAGACGAGTCGACTAATAAAATAATTCAGGTAGTGTACAAAAATTTCGGCAGGCGGCGCTGGCTTGAGAGGTGTACAATTAAGGAACCCTTTGACGGTAATCAATGCGGGATTCTGCTAAGCTTTTGCTAGTTATAGTCAGAGTCCTCAGCAAGATGAAACTGTCGTTTTTCCCCTCAGTCTGGCCGCTCGGCTCTAGGATCTACTGAATAGTTTCCCAAACTTTTTTGTCCCATCACCTCCTCCTTCAGAAGTTTTTTTTCTCCCATCTCCCCCCCCCCAACACAATCTGACCCATAAGATCCTATGTTATACCCGTGGCTTCTACCGCACCCCTAATAACATTCCATCGCCCTCTGGGGGCATTAACGCCCACGATGGGAATCACTGCTCTACTGGAATGGTGCTCGGCCTCCTCCTCTTCTAGATCCGGTCCGATCATCTTTGCTTTTCTTGTCCGGGTTATTTTACAGAAATTTCACCAGTCTTATAAGTTTCCTGATGAAGTCCGGCTGCTTTAGATTGTTCAGCATCCATTCCTTCTTTAGAGCTTCTGATGAGGATCAGAAGTGAAATTCCTTTGTATGCTGACAAGAGGTGGCGTAATGTAGCCTGGTTTCGATATTTCCTCAGCCACAACGGCTGTTGGAATAATTTAAATATTCTCAGGTTGGCGGGGAACGGGCCGCAGCACTTTTACATATCTGTTAAGTCTCTCACGATTCATTTCCAGAATGTTTAATTAACCCACGGTGCAATTTAACATAACTTAAAGGTTGCCCATTTAAAGGTCATTTGAAACCTGCTGCCTCTTCCAGATCATTTAAGTAAGTGGATTCATTTCTGAATCGATGAAGTGACCCCGAACTCTCGTACAGATTGAACAAAAATTACGATATCCATGTTTTTCGTCACTGTCGTTATAGGCATTTCGGTAATGACTGATGGTTCAAAGTTTTCTCTACAAGACGGTAATACAGGGCGGACAACCTTCAAGGACGGAAGCCACATTCCAACTCACGTTCTCTTCTCTTGGAAGATAGATTTTCTCTTCTCAACTTCTTTTAACAACATATAAACAAACAAAACGCATTAGGTGGTGTAAGGCCACAGAGAGTTAGTAAAAATATCCATACTGGGAAAATAGATTCGTTACACTATTACATATTTTTTATTGGAATTATTAAATGCACAATAAATACATGGCGGGCAAAAGTCCGTAGAAACTTTAAAAATTCATAAAAACCGGAAAAATAACCGAAATAAAAAATGGTTTGCAGGGTTAGCATCGCTAGGTCAAGAGAATTTTTTTAGACAGGAAAAAAAACTCAAAAACAGCCGATAGGTGGCACTGACGTACACAAGTCAAAGAAAGTATACGCAAATAACGAACAGAATGCCTCCAAATCGTTTATTACAGCAGTATGTGTTCCACCACCACAGGGGATTACACATTGCAGGAGAATCACAAATCCAGTAACGGCAGTGTGCAGCAGGTCCACGTACATGGTAAAGGCGACGGCAATGAGAAGATGTAAATTTCATTCTTAAAGACATGAACATTTTATTTACACACACACGGACAAGTTATACGCGACATCCATACTCTATGACGAAATACAATCAACTGATTAAAACGTTCGAAAAACTCTCTGGCGATCCGTTGCTGGGTTACCATCCATCACAAGGCGAAAAGCGCTACAACGAGAAAACGTGACATCGTGACGTCACAGAGTATCGTTTATGATCGGTCACTACAATGGTTTACAACGGTGAACTGATTGTGGATTAGGAGCGCACGTACTCATAACCGTCTCATTTGCATATTTCCACCGAAGTCACTCGTACCAGCGCTACCAATCGGCGTTTTTAGTTATTTTCCCCGTCTTAAAATAATTCCTGTGACTAGCGATGGTTACCCTGCAAACCCCGTTATTTATTTCGGTTTTTATTCATTTTCTGAAGTTTCTACGGACTTTTTGCCACCTTTTATAAGGAATCCACTTTCTATAATATATATTTTTATGAAATTTATTTTTTTATTCCTTTTCGGCTAAAGTAGCTCAAACGTTGGGGTAACTTTTCCATATATTAAATATCCTCATTATAAAACTCTGTAAAACAAACTTGAATCAATGGGAGCTCATTCCTTTCGAAGAAAAATTACTCTCTCATATCAGTACAAAAATCCAATTTATTTATTCTTAGCTTACACTGGTACTTTTCGTAAAGACAGAAAGGTTTACAAATCAATAAATAAATAAAGAACTAAATAGCATCAGTGTCCTTTACATAGGTATGATACCGGGCACGGTAGCACAGGTCGATAAGATACTCGATTAAAGTATTTTTAGAGGTGTCGCGAGTTTGATACGCGGTTCGTCCTTGTCAGAAACCTTCATGACACAGGGATACAACCGATAAGGTGACGTGATCACAGAAAAAGATTACTACCGAAGGGAGTCCCACACACGTCGAGAGGTTGGTGCACCAACCTATTTGTGAGTATGAAAAAAGGCAGCCGTTGCGAATCGGCAATAAATTGTAGGTTCCGGTATAATCAGCCCTCGTGTGCAGAAAATGATCACGGTGCGACAATAATAATCAATGAGCTGTGGTACCTAAGTGTAATCCTTTGTATCGGTCCTTTATACGTTCAAAAACAACTTTTTTTTGGATATACCAATATTGACAGAAAAAGTTATTTTGAATAATTTAGGCTTGAGATCACTCGTGTGCGATTTCAGACCCTTCTTATAAAATAAAAGGCCTTTTTTCTGTTGGCGACTTTCAAGCTTTTCTTGTAGGCTCCATGCCATTTGATCATTTTTGTCGCACCACGGTAATTTTCCGCACACGAGGGCTAATTTTAGACTGGGACCTACATTTTATTGCCGATTCCGAACGGCAGGCTTGTTTCTTTACACTCATCAAGAGGTTGGTGCGCTAACCCCTCGATGGGGGACTCCTTGCGGTAGCAATTTTTCCGCGGTCATGTCGCCGTTTTTGTTGTACCCGTGTCAGGAATGCTGTCTGACAAAGACGAACCGGGTATCGAACTCGCGACACCTCTAAACATCCTTTGGTACTTTAGGCGAGTATCTTTATCGACCTGGGCTTCCGCGTTCTAGGCTCCATGTCCGATGCACAATAGTGTCAGTTTCTGCTTCGCTCATAACCAGTCCTGGAAAATATATTCTTCCTTATAAGCATATAAGGAAGAATATATAACTACAATATCTACTTTTTGCAAAGTGTCCTCTAAATATTGGGTTTCCAGTTTTTTTGGGGACGCAGACTTACTATTAGTTTTACCACCTACCAGTTCCCGTAATTTCCGCTACTTCGTTCCACTTTTTTTCCGGACAAAGTAATCCATTTTCTGGCGTTACTAGTGCTATTTCATGATCTGTGCATTTTACAACAAAAATACCCTTGATGGTTGAACAAAAGTGTTTTATATATTCGTAATCAGAAGGATACTGGCTTAAAATTTTATAATACTTATCCAAAAACTAAAGCATACAAAAGATTCCCCTTGCACAAATGAAAGTTCGACAACAACAAAACACGCATTTAACAGTGTTATAGAAACAGCACTGCTGCAACCTAGCGGCGAATATTAAAACTCTATTGAAGGTGGGCTTGCTGGCTAGTGCTTCGGCCTTTCGGAATCGTCGGCTACTATGCAAACCTGAATCAAATCATCTTGTAGCACGCATGTTTCATTCATTTTTCCATTTTGGGACCGAGTAATTTGCCTGTCTTGAAGATACGTAGAAAACATGTGTAATGGAAATTCCGCTCTTATATAAAGCTGTTTTTTTTAAAAACAAGCTGAATATAGTACATATGCATAGGTATGTTACGATAAATCTGTGTTTATGCACAATGACCAGTTATTACGCATAATTGCCAACTGTTCCCTTATGCTTGATAAATTTATAAATTTTACCGGTTTATTTCACATAAAACCCAAGTGAGCTTGGTTAATTTGATAATAATTGAAATTTATAGTTTTTACCGATGATTATGCATAATAACCTAGTATAATTGGTGAATTTGATAAACGTGGAAAGAAATTCAAAATGAGTGTAGTATGTTTGATAAATATA